>NC_057799.1:586905754-586932427 GCF_018294505.1 Triticum aestivum | reverse complement strand
CGAGCCGGTTGGGGCTGGATGAACAGGACCCCGTGGAGGGCATGATGAACAGTACATGGTGGAGGGGTGCCCGTGGAGGGGTGGTTGAACAGTAGCCGGCGGAGTAGCGCGCGGTGGAGGCTGGATGAACACGAGCCCGTGGAGGCTGGAGGAGGTCGACGGTAGCCCGTGGAGGCTGGAGGAGGTTGACGGTGGAGATGAACAGTATCCCGTGGAGTCCCGTTTTGCGGTACGCCACACCCCTCCCGATGAACAAGACCCCTGTTCCAACCATAGCGCTCCAACACAAGTCCGTTTCGTCCATTTTGCGGTACGCCACACCCCTCCCGATCAACAGGACCCCCGTTTCGACTGTAGGAGGTCTGTTTCCTCCGTTTTGCGGTACGCCAGACCCCTCCCGATGAACAGGATCCCGTTTCGAATGTGGTTGGTCGAACACAAGGCCGTTTCCTCCGTTCTGCGGTACGCCAGGCCTCATTTGCATCGCCTGTTCCGTCCAAGCCGGTTGGCTCCCACGCTTTCTGTTGCCTCCCAATGAACACAACGCATTCCGTTTGCCTCCCGATGAACACGATGCATTCCGTTGCCTCCCCATGAACACGATGACAACGCAGTTTCTCCGTTCCGACCCAGCCATGTACACGAGCCCTGGCCGTACGTATGCGCGAGTAGGCGTTCGAGACCCCGCCCCTATGTACGTATGTGGCCATATTTTCTTTCTTGCACCCTGGCCATTGTACGTACGTGTACATGCTACGTGCGTGCATCTACTACGACACGTGCGCGCCTCTACTAAGACACGTGCGCGCCTCTACATCGACCAGTATGTACATACACGTTCGCGACCAGAATGACAACGCTACGTACGCTTCGACCAGGTGGGTTCTGACTGTCAGGCACTTCCTTGCATGCGAAGATGTAGATGGTGGGTCCTAGCAGTCAGGGGGGGCGAAACGTTCTTTTTTTGCCCGGACGCACTTCCATGCGTGCGAAGATGTAGCTGGTGGTTCCCAGTAGTCAGGGGGCGAATTATTTTTTTGCCCGTAATATGGACGCACTTCCTTGCGTGCAAAGATGTAGCTGGTGGGTCCCAGCAGTCAGGGGGCGAATCGTTTTTTTGCCCGAACGCACTTCCTTGTGTGCGATGGTGTAGCTGGTGGGTCCCAGCAGTCAGGGGGGAAATATTTTTTTCGCGAAATACGGTGGCCCGTCCGGTGGGTCCCTGCTGTCAGGTGAAGGAATAATTATTTTACGTGTAATAAGGAGGCACTTCCTTGCGGCCGTCGTGGACCCAGCTGCCAGCCTCTCCATGTATAGTACTCTTCCTATGGAAGTCGTTCCTTGACCACGTTGACCACGCCGCGCGGAGAGCACCAGGGCGGTGGACGATGGCGAGGCCTAGGAAGGGGATGACGCGGAGCCGGGGAAGACGCGACGGTGGATGCCCACGCGGAGAGGAGTACGAGGGTTCACTGGTTCGGCTGCGGTGTGAGGCTGCCGTCGCCGCAGAATAAAGGGGGTGTGGGTGAGTGGAGGGATGGCCTGGCCAGTGGTGGGAGTTGTATTGGGGCGGTGAGGCCTCCGCCGCATCGCAACCGGCCACGGGAGGCAGGAGCACGAGGCACGACCGGCGCTGGTTTGGGCGGCTGGGGCAAGAAGACCAGAGGTTGAAGAAGCACTACGGCCGTTGGATGGACATCGTACGGTCACTGGAGCTAGAATCGTGCATATTGACTAGGTTGACAAAGCCCTCTGTCCCCATCAACTTAGTAGGCCCACAAGTCAGCCTGCCACTATACTGGGTCCCAGCTAGCACGGGGGTATTCATTTTTTTGTGCGTAATAAGGAGGCACTTCCTTGCGTGCGAAGATATAGCTGGTAGGTCCAAGCTGTCAGCGGGGGTAACGTTTTTTTCGCAAAATACAGAGGCTCTTTCGGTAGGTCCCAGATGTCAGGTGGAGGAATCATTATTTTGTGCGTAATAAGGAGGCATTTCCTTGCGTGCGGCCATGGACCCAGCTGTCAGCCTCTCCACGTACAGTCCACTTCAGATGCATGTTGGTCATTGACCACGTTGACCAGGCCGCGCCGAGAGCACCAGGGCGGTGGACGACGGCGAGGCCTAGGAAGGGAATGACATGGAGGCAGGGAAGACTCGGCAGTTGTTTCCCACGCGGAGGGGAGTACGACTGTATGAGGGTTTACTGGTTCGTCTGCCGTCGCCGGAGAATAACAACAGGTGTGGGTGAGTAGAGGGATGGCTAGGTCAGCGATGCGAGTACGGTGGGGCGGTGAGGCCTGCGCGGCAGCATAGCCGGCCGCAGGGAGGAGGGAGCAGGCAGTCCCGCCGGCGCTTGTTTGAGCGGCTGGAGCAGGAAGAGCAGAGATTGAAGAAGCATGACGGCCGTTGGATGGAAATCCAACAGTCACTGCTTCTGCGTCAACCTTTTTTTAGGAAAGCCTCAAATCTGTGGAAAACAGCATACAGCCCATCTACCATTATTTCTAATAATTTACAGCCCATTTGCTAATTCTTAAGGTTTTTTTGGAGCCCATATTCTTTTTGTTAGCATTACAGCCCATATTGTGGCCACGGTTAAAAAATTATACGAAATTTTGCATATTTCGGTGCGGTCCGGACTGTTTTTAATCCCGAAATTTTGAGTCACATTCAAAATGATTTTAAAATTAAATGTATATCAATATAAATTCCAGCAAATAGTCCACGCATAAAAATAAATGCAATTTAAAATCTCGAAATGAAAAAAAGAAATTTGAAACTAATTGCCGGTTTGATGTGTTTTAAAAATGTACATCCCATTTCTCATAACTGATAGCCCATTTTCTCGGCCAGCCGAATGAAGCTCTCCTCATCTTCAAAGATTTGCAGCCCAACAGGCCTGACAAAGCTACTTACTTGGCAAATCACAAAAAAACTAGGTTGTGGCCATGGACCCAGCTGTGGCCGTGGACCCAGCTGTCAGCCTTTCCACGTACATTACTCTTCTGATGGAAGTCGGTCGTTGACCACATTGACCGCGCCGCGCCGAGAGCACCAAGGCGGTGGACGACGGCGAGGCCTAGGAAGGGGACGACGCAGAGATGGGGAAGACGCGGCAGTGGATGCCCACACGGAGAGGAGTACGAGGGTTCACTGGTTCGGCTGCGGCGTGAGGCTGCCGTCGCCGCAGAATAACAGGGGGTGTGGGTGAGTAGAGGGATGCCCTGGCCAGCGGTGGGAGTAGTAGGGGGCAGTGAGGCCTCCGCGGCATCACAGCCGGCCACGAGAGGCAGGAGCACGCAGCACGACCGGAGCTGCTTTGGGCGGCTGGAGCAAGAAGACCAGAGGTTGAAGAAGCACTATGGCCGTCGGATGGACATCATACGGTCACTGGAGCTAGAATCGTTCATATTGACTAAGTTGACAAAGCCCTCCGTCCCCGTCAACTTAGTAGGCCCACAAGTCAGCCACCCACTATGGTGGGTCCCAGCTAGCAGGGGGGTATTCATTTTTCTCGAAATTCGCGGACTTGCTGGGCGGGGTGAAAATATCATGTTGGGCTAGACGGAGAAATGTTATAAAAACAAAAACACATGGTTGCACATCTATTACTGCATTGGTCAGTAAAATCTTTGCAAGCTCATGTACGCAATCACTAGGAGTTAACTTGCCAAGTTATATATAAACAATTATTATTATTATTTTGTAAGAACTTTCAACTTACGAAATAAAATATCATTTAAATTTGATGAGTTAATAGTACGTGGGGTATTATTATTTTTTAGGCCAGACGTGGGACAGTTGAGTTGGTTCTAGGGAAAAGTACTGGGAGAAAACTCAGTTTACATCGAAAAAGAAAGTGGGAGAAAATTTAGAGACCTGCTGGGTCCACCTGAGGAGGGGAATATGTTGGGAGGAAGGAGATTGAAAGCACGGCAGCCGAGTGAACTAGTTTTTTTAACGGACAAGTGAACTAGTTACATACATAAGCAAATAGCCACTAAAAAAACCAATCAGGTTAATGGGTTCTTAAAAGAAATATTTCGGACAAAACAGATAATTACGACACATAGGATAATGCATGAAACACTCAGATGATAAAGGTGCTTATAAACAGATAAAGTACAACATCTAGACCTTCCTAGCACGCTTGGTCATGACGCTGCGGCTGTCCGTGTACTTGTCGGTTACGGGAAGCAGACACACCCTCATGTCCAAGATCTGCCTGTACATGTCGTAGCATGCGTATGCGTCCTTGGCCGCGTAGGTTATGTAGGCTAGATTCAGAGGTACCTCCCACGTGTTCAGGTCCTTGGTATCATTGTCTTCTTTCATGTTGGCGTATCAGGGGTCGATGATGGTCTCAGCGAGGTCAACCACGGAGTCCTTCTCCTGCCCGTTGCTGATGATCTTGTATTGCTTGTGGATGTTGACAAGCTTGTTGCACCAGATGGCCAAATCTTCGCGTTCTTCCTTCTCTCCACCGTAGCGAAGGTGCAGTCGGCGCTGCCAATGAAATGGGCGAATGCTCCAGAACCTCTGATGGCCCTACAGAAGTGGTAGATGAGAACCTCGTCCCACACACATACCTGGGCGATGGCGATCCGCTGGTCCCTGTCAGGAGATGAATTGATGGGCACAAGGTCTAGTCCTGCAACCTTCACTACTAGGAAAAGGGCTATAGATGGAATGGCCACTAATGGCGCACCAGACATGTGGTGCGCCATTGCTATGTAGTAGTGGCGCACCACGTGCTGGTGCGCCATTAGTGTGAAATACACTAATGGCGCACCAGACACACGGTGCGCCATTAGTAACAATTTTTTTTATTTTGCCAGACATACTAATGGCGCACCAGCCACATAGTGCGCCACTACAATATTTTTTTATTTTTTACTTTTTTGCAAAACTACTAATGGCGCACCTGGGGCAGTGCGCCATTACTAGTTTAAGCTAGTAATGGCGCACTGCTCCCTGGTGCGCCATTAGTGTATTTTTTTTGCAAAACTTCTAATGACGCACCACCAGCAGGTGCGCCATTAGTAACCAGGGTTACTAATGGCGCATTAGTTTGTGGTGCACCATTAGTAACCTGGGACGAGCTAGATATTTTGGACAGCCACACCTACCCACTCACTTTCCCCACTTCATTCTCTCCTCCCTCCTCCAAGCTTGTCTCGGCTGCCTCCTCCTCCTCACCTCATTTGCACCAACAATTCATCCAAATTACGTGGTTAAACCCCCTTTTTTTGATAGGTAAGTAAGGGGGAAGCTATCTTTATGTTGTTCTCCCTCCAACAACGTGCACATGCACTTTTTATGTCCTAGCTAGATTTATGTATGTTTGTGGTGTTGCATATGTTTGTGGTGTTGCATATATGTTCGTGTTTGCAGGTACCGGTATTTGAAATGCGATAGTTGCCAATATTTTGCCGGAATGTTGATTCATTTCCGTTTCGGCGAGAATTTTGGCACTATGCATTCTTTTTGGTCCTATTTTTAGGGAAAGTCATGCCAAATTTTTTCTTAGTTCTAAAATATCGTTTTGCTCTACCCCGCAGGCGACCATGGTCCGCACGATGACCGAAGGCATCATGAATAGGTTTTTTAGCTCCGCGAAGGCCGACATGCTTGAAAAGAACGAGACGGAGATAAGATGTCCGTGTCGAAGATGCAAGCTGAAGAGCCTTATTGTGGACCCGGATTCCGGGCATGTGCGGGACCACCTGCTCTTGCGTGGTTTAATGGATGGCTATCGGTGGCAAGGTGATGAATATGACTATGAAGTCATCCATGGGGGTCGGGCAAGAAATGAGGATGGGCAGCAAGACAACCACCGCGGCTCGGGCAGGCGAGAAGACGAAGAATCTCCAGGACATGATCACGACGGTGATGTTGCACACAGTCATCATGTAGAAGATGCCGGACATGATGATGAGGAAGATGCGGGAGCTGACGAAGGGCATGATCATGAAGGTGAAGATGCCGGCGGAGCAGACGACGATGGACCATCGATGGGCTGGGTGCAGGACCGTCATATTCAAGAGCTGCTTCTCAAGCAGACAGATAACGCAAGAGCTGCCGCCTGAGAGAAAGCCAAGCTGGATCAACTAGAGATAGACGCGGTTACTCCATTGTATGAAGGATGCAGGCCCGAGGATACCCGCCTGAAAGTAACGCTCATGGCTCTGGAGATGAAGGTAAAGCACAAAATGACCGACGCATGCTTCGACGAGAACATGTCATTCTGGCACGAACGTCTTCCCAAGGGGAACAAGTGCCCGACCAGTTTCGAGGAGGCGAAGAAAATCGTGTGTCCTCTGGATTTACCGCACGTGAAATACCATGTGTGCATGAACAATTGCATCATTTATCGGGACGAGCACGCGGAGTCTACCATATGTCCGGTGTGCGGCGTCACTCGATACAAGAAGAGGAAGAAAGCTCCTCGAAAAGTGGTGTGGTACTTTCCGATCACTCCTCGTCTGCAGCGGTATTTCGCGGACCCTAAGGTAGCAAAGCTCCTGCGTTGGCACGCGGATAGAGAGGAGAAGAAGCGAGAAGATGACGCAAATGATCCGGAGATAAATAAAAAAGACAAGATGCTGAGTCAGCCTAAGGATGGGAGCCAGTGGCAAGCGTTGAACTTTGAACACCCAGAATTTGGGAACGATCCAAGGAACATCATGCTGGGCGCGAGCACCGATGGAGTCAATCCGTTTGGCAGCCAGAGAAGCACACATAGCACCTGGCCTGTGTTTGTGTGGATGTACAACCTTCCCCCCTGGTTGTGCATGAAGAGGAAGTACATTCACATGAGTATGCTAATTGAAGGGCCGAAACAACCAGGGAACGACATCAATCTGTATATGGGGCTGCTAGAAGAGGAGCTAGACACGCTGTGGAAAACGCCAGCCAATACGTGGGATGCCACAGAGAAAGAATATTTCCCTATGAGAGCCGCACTGCTCACGACGGTGCACCACTATCTCGGTTTCGGATATCTCGCGGGGCAGGTGGTCCACGGATTTTATGGATGCGTCAGGTGCATGGATGACACAACGTATCGCCAGCTAGATAGAGATCCCGGGTCTTCGAAAACCGTGTTCATGGGACATCGAAGGTGGCTTCGCGACGATGACCCGTGGAGGAAACGCAAGGATCTGTTCGATGGTGAAACCGAACCCTGAAGACGCCCGCGTACGAGGAGCGGCGAGGAAATAGACGAGCTGTTGAAAAATTGGAAAGATTGCCCACTGCTGGGAAAGAAGCGAAAGGCGCCAGAGCCGTGAAAGAAGCGAAAGGCGCCAGAGCCACTGCTGAAGGTATGGAAAACGAGGTCTGTTTTCTAGGACTTGCCGTACTGGAAGATCCACCGTGTGCCTCACAGCCTTGATGTCATGCATATCACGAAGAACGTGTGCGAGAGTCTGCTTGGTACCCTGCTCAACATGCCAGAGAGGACCAAAGATGGGCCGAAAGCAAGGGCAGACTTGAAATCAATGGGCATCAGGGAGGAGCTTCAAGCTAATGATGATGATGATGATGAGGCGAAGCAGGACACGGAAAGTCGTCGCAAAGGCAAAAAGGCAAAGAAGACCGGAAATGACTTCCCTCCCGCGTGCTTCACTCTAAGTCAGGAGGAGATCGATCAGTTTTTCACCTGCCTCGTAGGAGTAAAACTTCCTTACGGTTACGCGGGGAAGATAAGCAGATACCTAGACTCAGTGAAGCAGAAGTTCAGTGGGATGAAGTCTCACGACTGTCACGTGCTGATGACGCAGATACTTCCAGTTGCAATCCGTGGGATCATGGATGCGCACGTCCGTGAAACGCTATTTGGCCTATGCAACTTTTTCGACCTCATCTCTCCGAAGTCGGTTGGCGTGAGGCAACTCAGAAGGCTACAGGAAGAGATCTTGGTGATACTATGCGAGCTTGAGATGTACTTCCCTCCCGCATTCTTCGACGTTATGGTGCATCTGCTGGTCCATATCGTGGAGGATATCATCCAACTCGGGCCGACGTTCCTGCACAGCATGATGCCGTTCGAAAGGATGAATGGTGTCATCAAAGGAGCTTACCATGGATCCGAAGACCAGGGCGCTTGAGCTTGCTCTGGTAAGGAATACACCCTCGCGTAATTAGCTCCATATGGTTGCATTCTAATTAATGAAGCCAAATTTCTAAATGGTTCACATTCCTTCCGCAGGAGGCTGAAAGCAGTAGCGCGGGGTCATCTCAGAGCTCCCCTTTTGACACCCCTTTAAATAGGGCGTTGAACGTAATGAAAAACAAGGATAAGCTTAGTAAGCCGTCGTCAGCTGGTCGTGTGGCCAGCAAAGGCTTGTCCACAAAATGGTCGTTATACTATACCGCTGGTGGGCGAAAGGAGAAAAAGACCAGCTCGGAAAGCCAGTCGCGCGAGGTTCAAGAACTCAAGGCACAAGTGGCGCGGATTCCGGAGATTGTCCAAGAGCAAGTGCAACAACAACTGGGAACGACGCTCACCGCCATTGTGCCTACCTTGATTCAGGGGCTGACGACATGGACTGCGGGCAGCCAACAGGGGCCTCCCCCGGTTCCCAGCTTCACGGCCAGCAACTCGCACAACGTGCAGGCGGCGCCATTGGTGTCTCCGGCGGAGGCGGTATTCGTGTCTCCGGCACCGGCATGAGCATTGGAGCTTAATGCACCCGGGTGTATGCCGGCCGGCACCTCGCCGGCAAGCGGCCCCTCCGTCAGTTGCACGCGCACGCCCGCCGTTGGTGGTGCCTCGACATTAGCCGAGCTCGACGGCATCACGGTAACTAAGCCTCTCGGCCGATGACTTCGTCTCCTTGCCTTTGACTGGGCATCCCTGACGCCCTACATCTTTTCGCAGGGCGCCACCGATGTTCCTTGCACTCTCCTGCACTTCGTGGGCGGCGAGTTGGTCGTTGTCGCCAAGGGCAGAATCGTTCAACCGGGCAACCGCGTGTTCCACGGTAATCCGTTGCCACCCACCTTGTATAGGGTTGAACTGGTTCGGGTGCTGCCAGGCTGCGACGAGTTGTTACCTCTGATTCGACCCGCTGGGGCCGACCAAGATGATGTGATGACCCTCAGTGCCTGTGTAAGCTGGCCCATGCTTTGGCCGAAGAGCCAGATTCGTTTGGGGGCGGGGGACACCACCCCACAGACAAGACCGCCAGTCGTGCCAGCGCCAAGCCATGGCAAGAACGCCGCAACGCTACCGGACATGCCGGACATCCCTATGGCACAGGATCCGGACATGCATATGGCACAGGATCCGGATGACGACGACAACGACGGCGGTACATTTTCCAATGTCGATAAGTACTTTGCCGAACATGGGTACGGTGACGAGTTCTGCGGGCCTCCTTCTCAAGAACCCAACCCTCAAAAAGACGACCGCGATCTAGCTGGTACGGCGCAGAAACCCAATTGCAATAGGCGTCGTCTGGCGTTCAGTTCTCAGGAGACGCCTCCAGCTGCCGCCTTCACCGAGCCTCAGATAGCTGAGGTGCCAAATATTATCAGCCCCAACACGCTCAAGAAGGCGGTCTGTGAGCAGAACTCGATCCCATTATAGCAGATCAGGAAGAAGGGACGGAAACGAAAGGCTAACAAGGGCGCCAGTGCGAGCCAGCCGGCACCGAGTATGATCCGTGCTCAGGACGGGCCACCTTCACCTAAGGATATATCGAGGAGGGTGCATGTGGCAGGTAGGCCGATGCTACCGACAAATATGCTCAATGCTGCAACCGGTGCTATGCGGAGTCTGCATGACAGTGTTCTTTCTTTGGAGAAGCGGCGTCTCAGAGAGAATGATGTGGCATACCCGGTTTTCGTGGCCAAGGTGCCAGAGGGCAAGGGCTTTGTGGATAGCGCCGTCGGGGGTACGATCTTCCTGCGGTTTGATGACATCTTTGCTATGCTTAACCTTCATCCGCTGCACTACACCTTCGTTCGGCTGTTTTCGCTGAGTCTGAGATGCGGATCATTAGAGACAAGACCCCGGACATTGTGATGGTCGACCCCTTCTACATGCGTGCCAAGATCTTGGGCAGCGCTAGGGACCGGCAAGTCGTGAGTTCACACCTCGAAGGCGTCATTCTGGCAAACCCAGATAAGGATAACTTCCTCGTGCCTTACTTTCCCGAGTAAGTCATCTCCTAACCGCCCCGTAACATATGATTTCTTAGATTTCGATCGTTCTTTTTTTTTCTAACATTCCGTGTTCTGTGCAGTGACACACATTGCACACTCATCCTCTTAAGCCCGAAATATTCCATGGCCACGTATTTCGACCCGGACCGTGACTCCAAGATAGACTACACAAATATCAAGAAAGTTCTTGATGATGCTCTCCCCGGCTACGCCGCATCTGGAGGCACCACTAAGAGGCCAGTTCGTAGGTACGACAGGCACATGTTCACCCAGAATACGATGTTCCCCTGCGTCAAGCAGCCGCCTGGCGGTCAGAAGGATGCCTACTACGCCCTCCATCACATGCGGGCGATCGTGCGGGACCATAATCACCTTCTGCTATCAAATAATCTCAAAGATTGGGCCGCAAGCTTGGCGGCAATCCAGGACGCGGACATCCGACAAGAATTCTTTCGCATCCAGTCGGAGTTTGCAGAAATCATCCATCAAGATGTCCTTTGTACCTCGGGGCAGTTCTACCTCAAATTTCAACCATCCAACAGCGAGATAGACACAACGCTACAAATGCAAGCTGACAACGCCCGCGACTTCATGACCATCACGACAGACGGCGGCTTCATCCACGCTCCGGTCCCATGAGTCGAGTCGAAAGTAGTGATGCTATGTGTAGTTCTGAAACATTGATTAGCTCATGTTTTAATTAAACTTTAGTGAACTTGTATGTCTCTTTGGTTTGGACAGTCGTTCAACTTAGATGTAATCGATGCTATTTGTTAGTAGGACCATGAATCGTGCTATTAATGTCTTGCTTTTCTCTTCCGATCCTTTTGTTGCATACTTATATATTGCTTATGTGTTGTCTGTTGTTTGGCTAGTGCATAGAGATGCCGTCATATGTCGTGTACAAGGGTAAGGTTCTCGGAGTCTACGACGACTGGGAGGAGTGTCAGAGACAGGTTCACCATTTCGGCGGTAACAGTTACAAAGGGTACACCACTAGGGCGGAGGCGGAATCTAGATACGCACGCTATCTAGCGGGAGAGAGGAGGGAGCGTTGGAGGAACCGGATGAAGACCAGTTTCATCGCGATGATGCTCATCGTGATGACCGCAGCTCTCTTCTATGTGATGGTAGTTTAGATGATCGATATCGACTTGTAATGTGAAGACAAACTCGCTACTCGCGGTCTCGAGACTTGTAATGTTCTATCTTTGTTCGGTCTTTTGAATTCGGAGACTAATATGATGAATTGTATTCAGAGACTAATCTTCTATTGTATTCGATGAATCTGCTGTTGCTGTGTGCTGCTGCTTATATTCTGTCCAATAATATATTTTGTAATCTGTGCAAAAATCAGAAAAGAAAAAAAATTAATCCCTAATATACATACTAATGGCGCATCATGCCAACGTGCGCCATTAGTATGCCAAAGGATACTAATGGCGCATCACACCGTAGTGCGCCATTAGTATGCCAGAGGGTACTAATGGCGCTGCTGAAGGATACTAATGGCGCATCACACCGCAGTGCGCCATTAGTATGGCAAAGCACATGGGTATATATGGCCCCCTGGGAGGCATACTAATGGTGCACCGTGGCCCATACTAATGGCGCACTGCCTGGTGCGCCATTAGAATACCAGATACTAATGGCGCACCAGCGGTGCGCCATTAGTAAAAAATACTAGTGGCGTGGTACTAGTGGCGCACCAGTAGTGCGCCATCAGTAGCCAAAACTGGTGCGCCACTAGTAAGACTTTTTCTAGTAGTGCTTGTGCTTTCTCGTCCTATAGGTACTGCTTGAACTCGGCGAGGCAGAGCTTCACCGAGTCCAGATCATTGGTGTACATCACATTCAACTTGGTGCAGCCATAGGACTGAACGGCGAACTCAAAGGGGAACTCCTTGCTGAAGTCCATATCCATCAGGCTCACCCCTCGGATCGCCATTGGAGTCTCTTCAAGTGAACGAGTGTGTAGGCGGCGGCAGCAGTTCGTTTTTCAGCTCTTGGGGAACTGGATTCAACAGTAAACTGAGTGTGTACAGGCGACAACAGTTACTACCCCTCCCTCGTCCGTTGCACGCCCGGCAGAAGATGCACCCTCGGCGCATTCAAACGCCTCCATTAAGAAACCTACTCCGGCCACACGTCGGTTCACGAGCGGGTCTGTATTGGTACTGTAATAACAGGAGTTAGTGGTCACTTTACTTAAATTTAATTAGCTTTAATAGAATTTTATACTTAAAACAAGCAATGCATTGGCTCGTTCTATCAGTGCCACATGATCAACATGCACAACAATTAGAATTATTATTCTCAGGACGCACACGATCAGCACATTTGTCACACTTTCACAAAGATAATACTACCAAGTTTGAACTATTTGTTATGGTTGTTGTCCTCTGCATCATCATGCCGTGTTTCCCAGCTTGCAAGATTCAGAACCAACAAATAAGATCCAAATAATAAGTAGAACAAAGATGCCTACACATCTCATTGATTCCCAGCTTGCAAGATTCAGAACCAACAAATAAGATCCAAATAATAAGTACAACAAAGATGCCTACACATCTCATTGATTCCCAGCTTGCAAGATTCAGAACCAACAAATAAGATTCAAATAATAAGTACAACAAAGATGCCTACACATCTCATTGATTCCCAGCTTGCAAGATTCAGAACCAACCCATTAGAGCCTTTTGATAAAGTGAATATCGGGATTAAATCCATCTTGGATAGCCATGTCATACAATCAAGAACTTGGCGAATGCTCTTGACCGTCACAACATCTGTAGTTGAGTATTCCTGTTTGCATAACACAAACAAGAAGAGCATGATTTCACTTTAATAGTGGCCTCCTTGAACTCAACCTGCAGCTCCACTAGGATGAGGTCTGCCTGGAGTTCCATGATTCAATTCATGCGCCTTTTTCTGCAGTTCACCTGAAATGAAGCAAAGATTGCATCATTCAGCTAGCAAAGTACTTGCTCTCGTGAGCTGGCAAGTTCTTCTTTAGTAGTTGCACTAAAATTGAGGAACATTAAGGTTGGCTGTTTGGCTCATGTAAGGTGCAACTATAATTTTCTTATCCTTTTGTGCAGTTCCACTGAAATAAAGTGCCATTGTGGTGACAGTGACGGCTCATCTTGCAAAGGCTAATAAAATGTTGCACGAGATTACCAGCAGAACTTGACGGAGATTTTGGAAACTCCAATCACCATTTTGTGCAGTTCCACCAAAATTGAGAGATGTTGCCCACGTGACATTTTAGTTGAACTGCACAAGACACTCATTCCAAAAAAAAGTGTTTTGTCCAGTTCACCAAAAGGTCACAATAGCAACAAGGTGAAATGGATATCCCTATCTGCACAAAAAGATAGAAAGTAAACAGTTGCTGGTCAATAAGAATATACGAAACATATACAAAATGAAAAGAATCATCTTAATTATGTTCATGGCAATCACGCAAGGACAGTAGAAATTTTAAAACGTCAGCAATGCTTCATGTTACCAGAAGCATTACGATCAACAATGAGATTCCTCAAATATGGGATTACTTTAATGGTGGCATTGCTTGTTTACCAGACACAGTAAATCAACAACAGCTAAAGAGTTGGTTTAACGGCATGGGACCATGGGGACACCAGGACACTCAGTAGCGTAAAGGAGCAACTTACTTATCATAGTACTAGGGAAAATAGCAGGAGTGCCATTTGTAACACAGTTTAATTGCATCTTATCACTGGAGGCATTAGATTAACAATAACACTGGTTAGACATGTCCTTAAGGTAACAGTGTGATTGCTTCATTTTACATGCGCCCTTACATTAACAACAGCAAAAGGTTGGTATAAGGACATGCGACAGTGGACGCATCAGCACAATGTACCTACAAGGAGGCATAAAGTGGTGATGCCGAGTTTGTTCATGCTATGTGAGGGCAGCAAACCTAATCCTGGAGACCTTGTACTATGTGAGGGCAGCAAATCTAATCCTGGAGACCTGTTACTATGTGAAGGCAGCAAATCTAATCCTGAAGACCTTTTACTATGTGAGGGCAGCAAATCTAATCCTGAGACCTTTTACTATGTGAGGGCAGCAATTCTAATCCTGGAGACCTTTTACTATGTGAGGGCAGCAAATCTAATCCTGGACATACTCTGTTGACTTGTCCACCAGCCACCACTTTCTATCCTTTTTTCAACCAATAATAGATTTGTTCCTTATCCAGTCTGTACTGCGTTTTCCCATTATTTCCCTTTTCAACCAAGAGACTAGTTGGGTATCCGGTCTCTACTACTTTCACCATATTATTTCCTCTTTGAATCAAGTCCTAGATTCATGCTACAACTTCCCCCTTTCTTCGTTGTTTGAACAAAGCCCTAGATTCGAATGCATGAAGTAGCTTTACCTCTAATAATACTAAAAATTTAGGTGGCTTTGGAAGAGCTGATGGGAGTAGAAAAATATGCACATGCAGACACGTGGGGAGCCGGGGCAGTAGAGCAAGGCCACTTTCGAAGAACTTATACCTGAGGGTCACCGGGATGGTGGCGGCGGCAGGTCGGTTCTGCGGACAATACTGCAGGGAGGAAGAAGGGTCGGAGGACCTCCCGAGCCGGTGCTGTGTCGGAGAGAACGACACAGGCAGAGGATCGGGCCCCTCCGGCAGCTGTGGGTTTCCTCCCTCGGCGGCGATGACCGCGTGAACGATAGACTTTTTAGTCATCTACACACACCGGCCGAAGGGATCCGGCCGGATCTGTGACCAGTGGTGAGCAGAGAGAAAATGTTGCTTCCGCTGTCTTGTTTATATCTGGATAGGATGAGAGAATGTAGAGAGCAACCCTAGTAAAGAAAGCGCTCAGGCCCCTGCGTACATATATATTGGAGTGATTATCTTTTTCTCTCCACAACAAGCATTTCAATTTGTGTACGTGGCATTAAAGAAAAGAAACTCTGTATTTAAGGTGACTACTGTACGACTCCTACTTACTACTAGTAGTACTAGTATTATTCACTTGTGCTCCCTGCCCCTCCATTCATTGAACAACCCCACGGGTTAATAAACATATACTAAGTACTGTATTTATATAGAATGAACAAGCTCGAACTATTTTCGCGTAGTTAAAAGTTGAGGGCGGGGCTTTTCCCGGGCAGTAGGCGTGGCAGTTTTCAGGTAGGCGGTTTGATAGAGAGGCGAGGAGGGTGAGCGAGTGGCGGATTCTCAAACATACTGCTGGAAAGCTCGGGCTGTGCGATTTGACGGCGTGTTACTACTGGAAAGACTTGTGATATGACCACTCACTATAGTCATGAATTACTGGCGCTCCGACCAGGGTGATGCCCCCTTCCATTCCGCGCTCTAATCTGGTGCATGACACGTTGACCCGGATGCTGGCTCTCCCACATGTCGGAGTAGTAAGAAGGAGCAAAGAATGATGCTTATATACTACTAGTACAGTAGTACTACTACTCAGGTCGGAGGAGTGCGAACCACGGCAGCCCAGTGAACCAGCAGTGCGAACCATGACAGCACAGTGAACCAGTAGTGCGAACCACGGTAGCCCAGTGAACCAGCAGTAGAAAACAATGTGGTGATATGGCCATAAAAACAATGTGCTACGGTCCACAGTGTAGCATGTACAGTAACACTCTTCTTTTTTGGATCCCTGAGTTATAGTTGGAAGTTTTTCTGCAAAAAAAGAGCTAGTTTGGGTTGAAATAGCCTCAAATTATCGAAACAAGAGGGGTTAGTTTGAGCTAGTTTGCTCTAACCCAGCTAAAAAAACTAGCCCGGTGGAGAGGTTCTAATTGGGTTAGTTATCCTCGGGCCCACTAAAAGAGAACTAAAAAAATCTCCCCTGCCCGCACCAGATCGCTCCCCCCTCTCGCACGACTCCTCTCTGTTCCCCATATGGCCGCCCGCCCAAGCGCCGCTCGCCCTCTCTCTCCTCCGGCCGCGCACTCCTTCTGGCCTCCACCGCCCTACTCCAGCCGCCCTCTCCCTCCGGCCTTCGAAGGTCGCCCCGCTCCCCCTTCGCCGGTCATTTTTCTCCCTCTGTTGTGCGCGGCGGCGACGCATCTACCAGGGAGGTCGCGAGAGGGGTGAGTTTGTTCGTTCCATCTCTGTCTCACAACCATATCATTGATCTTGCTCGCTCTAGCCCTAATTCTGATTAGGAAAAGTAGATCCTGATCAAACTTGGTATAGATTTTTGGTGCACGCATGGAATTGCTTGATGCTGCTTCAGGAGGTAATAAACCTTCTAGAGGCCCAAAGGTTCACCTTTCTAGGTATTTCAGTTTCAGGCTTGCATTATTTCTAGAGACCCAAAGATTCAGTTCACCTTTCTAGGTATTTCAGTTTCAGGCTTGCATTATTTCTAGAGGCCCAAAGATTCAGTTCACCTTTCTAGGTATTTTAGTTACAGGCTTGCATTATTTCTAGAGGCCCAAAGATTAAGTCCCCAGTCAGCGGCAAGCTGCCCTGCTACCCATGCCGGTGTCGACCTCAACTCGCAAGGGCCAGCGTCGGAGGGGTTCCCGGGGCTTGGGCTCTACAGAGCCTTCCTCCAGAGCGACGATGGCGAGCTCCTCCCTCGGTGCGTGAGGGGCTCTGGGCTCCCTCCCTATCGTGAATGACTTCCGTGATGAGTTATCTCACGCTTTGTTTCATGGAGTGTTTTTGTTGTGAAGCTTGATTGACAACTTGTATGTTAAGTGGGATATCTCATTTGTATGGACAAAGTAAAAATTATCATGTTTTGCATGCTTGATTTGTAAAGATGGTTCGTTTATTTCAATTGTGAGCGGGAGGAGGCCACAGAAGAGCCGGCCAGACCAAATCCGGCAGGAAATAGGGTCCAAAGTAGTCAAATGATTGAGAAAGAGCATTTATTGTCAATCTAACCCTGCCATCCATACACCTCTTTGGTTTAGAGTTAGTTCAGGGTTAGAATCTATCTCTAACCTCTAACTTAGTTATAGTTCTCCTCGTCTCGGTTCATCGCCATCATACTTTCCCCATTCCTGTGTTTTCAGTATCCTGTGAATTAAAGAGGCCCTTTTTTTGCGGGAAAAATCAAAGAGGCCCTTAGACTGGTTTAGGTCCGGTCATTTTTTATAAACGTGTTATGTCCAAAATTTAATGAACGTGCTCCGGTTTCTACGAAAATAATCCGGTTTCATGTAGTAATTCATTCATTTATTTATTCTTCTGCGGGGGGTTTGCATGTAATTCATGAGGTCTGAAATGTAAAGTACCCCGGCATATGCTCCGAGTCGTGCATGCACTACGACCCAGATGCTCTATGCCCCACATGTCGGCGAATGGGAGCACGTGGAAATAGCCTAGGAGTACATATAGGAGGATAAATGCGTGAAAAATATGTACTATGAAGCGTAGCTGCGGTTCGAAAAGGAGACCTAAAGTGATGATAGCTATAGGTCGCACACACCCAACTAGTGGTACTAGACATACGACTTTTCTCCCTCAAAAAAAAAGAGGCATGAGTGGTCAGTACTCCTATTCTATCAACACGAGTCCCATCTGACAACAGCGTCCGTGCTACAGCTAGCTCTCCTCCCTCGTTTCTCTCTTCTAATTCTAAACTCGGCCGACGCCCGGTGGGCGGGGTGGGTTTGCTCAACTGCGGCCCCACCTCACAGTGAAAACGTTACAACTGGAATAAAAATGCCATATACTCCCTTCGTTCCTAAATATAAGCCTTTTAGATACTATTTCAAATGGAATACAGCATACAAATGTATGTAGACATAGTTTAGAGTGTAGATTCACTCATTTTGCTCCGTATGTAGTAGTCACTTGCTGGAATCTTTAGAAAGACTTATATTTGGGAACGGAGGGAGTACTATACTAATAAAACATTAAGGCCACGAGGCGATGCAGTGCTGGTTACAGGAGGCAAGAAGAAGAGATGCATCCATCGACGATGTCCACCTCCTCGACTCAGGGCGCCGGCCCACCGAATGGCGCCTAAGTAGCAGCGACTTTCGTGGCCAGGTCGACGTGCTTCTGAACAATGGCGTCCGAAGATTCCAGCCGCTGGAAGAAGGCCAACGTCTTTCTGTCCTTGCTTTCCTTGTAGTGGCCTATGTAGACGATTTCCTCGTAGACGTGGATGTGCAGGTCGACGGTTTCTTGCATGGCGAGGCGCTGCGCATTCTTCGTTGCGACCTCCGGCACCTGCAGGGCCACCAGGGCTTGAAAGAGTTTTGGAAGAAACCGTCGCGACCTCGAGGTGCACATTCTTCGTCGCGACCTCCGGCACCTGCAGGGCCACCAGGGCTTGAAAGAGTTCGTCACCATGGAGGCCGATGAGGGTGGCAGGCAATGAGGAGCCTGGGCGCGCGGGCTGAAGCAGTACGGCAAGGTCGTTCGCGCGCTTCTTGGCGGGGGTGAACTTGCGGATGGAGTTGACCATCATGTCCTCCATGCGAGAGGCGAAGCCGGCGTCGGCGAGGGCTACGATGTCGGTGGTCGCCAGCACCGTCTAGAAACGCTGCGCGGTGCGGGGCCGCAGGCCTACGCCTTGGATGATTTGGCACAGCCAACTGCCGCTCGCGTCCATCGCCTCCATAGGTGCTTGTGGCTTCTAGTCACTTGGTCTTGGATTGGAGTGAGCAGTGTTGCGCAGAGACTTGGGAGTAGATGGATTGGAGTGGTGGGGCGCCTTTAGGGCCTGTTTGGTTTCAAATAAGTCACCAACTTATAAGTCAGGTGACTTAAAACCAGTGACCCCCTCTGCATGTAATTGAGGATGCATCATTGACCGTTCACATCGTTGCATTCACATCGTGCTGGCTCTATTCTGCTTCTCCAATTAATTCCCTCTGCATGTAATTGAGGATGCATCATTGACCGTTCAACTTCACGGGAACTGCTACCCTCTCCCTCCTTGGCATTCAAGCACCTATGGAGGCGACTGCCACTCAAGTCTATCGCGTGTCAGGAGTCAGCAGACGTTCCCGTCGACGACGAGGTGCCTATGGTGACTTCGTAAATTTCAAGACGATAGTGCCGTGCATGTGTGCGTTCATAGGGGTGAGTGTATGCGCGTGTATATGAGCGCTTGCGTCTGTACTGTGTCAAAAAAACCGTAAACGCGTGTCAAAAAGAGACTAGTCAGTATACTCAATATTGTGCACCTCGGAGAGGAAAACGACAGAACTACGTATTTATTTACGGTGCAGATTCACTCATTTTGCTCCATATGTACTCCGTCTCGGTGTAGTCTAGTCACTTGTTGAAATCTCTAGAAGGGCAAATACTCCTTTCTGGTTTACAGGGCTATACAAGCAAGTAGTTGTATGTACTAGTACAATAGTGGGCTCACATAGCAATTTTGTCTCACGCAAGAGCCTGGCTATATGCGTGCTCCAATGTTCGCAACTGCCACATTTGGGTTGCGCTTGGCTCTTCGCCTCTTCGAGAAGACGAACAATGATGTTACTACTACTGCTTCTACTGTGTCGAATCCACTGCTGTATGTCCGTCCACCGCGAGCGGGAGGGATAGCTTGTTGTAGAAGTACTAAGCATAAGCCTGTCCTCGTTTGCGAGCAACCGCGCGCATGGGCGAGGGAGAAGGCGTGTAGTAGTAAAATCAAGCTTCTCGAGTTGACGCGACACATCATAGCACTGGCCCCACATGCTTGCCTCTAAACTTGCCTGAAAGACCCGCAGTGTACAATATATTTGCTGCTACCTCTAACATTTACCCACCACAAATTAAAATATATATTCCTATCTTGACGAGATGAGCGTGCAAACTACAATCACCAGGGTGACAGGTAGGGCCAGGAGACTATTTCAATTTTTTTTAAACTTCGAGACGGCCACATAGCATGGAGCCGAGCCCAACGATTTTAAGCTTACAGGCACGGTACACGCTATCCTAGACTACTCTACACATGAAACTGCCACACGAGCGTTCGGGCTGCGCTTGGCTCTTCGCCTCTTCGGGAAGTCGAACAATGAGGGAGTACTACTGCACTGGAGGAGTACTACAGTACGCTTCTGGCCATCTGACACCGATTGAACTGCTGCATGTCCACCGCGTGCGGGAGGGAGAGTGTGTAGCGAAAGCTTCTCCGAGTCTTGCCAGCCACCACGCTCATGGGCGAGGGAGGGACGCTCCTGCCTTTGCGTGTATGACAGGTGGGCCCGACAGGTGGGTGGCCAACCTGTCATACAACCAAAGGCAGGTGCAGTTAAGTCCGCGAGGGAGAGGATAATCAAACTTCTCGTTGATGTACGAGTTGACGTGACACATCAAAGCACTGCACTCGATATATTTCAATAATTTGCGTTTTACCGATGCATTAATTACAACGCATGCATGCATGCATGCATGCCGTGACTCTCCTTTTGATACTTGCATGTGTTGATTTAATGCACCTTGAAGTAGTATAAAATATGTGACGGTAAAGCTTTGTAATGCCCCGGCCCAAGCGAGAGATGGTTGTGCACGAGGAGGGCGAGATCATGCAGACCGAACAGGACCCGACGATGGAGCTTTCTAAGGTCTCGATGGACCTCACCGTGCTCCACTGCCCCTTGTGCCTCCGCCCCTTGACGCCTCAAGTGTATGAGGTTCGAATACACCTCGTCCGTTCGGCTAATTGAGCAAGGTGCAGGTTTCTTGATTGATGTGCTGTTCGATTGATTTCTGCAGTGCAAGGGAGGGCACCTGGCCTGCGCGGACTGCCGCGTCGAGCGCCCCGGGAACCAGCGGCAGTGCCAGAAGTGCAAGCGCGGCGGTTGCTTCGACGTGCGGAACATGGCGGTGGATGCCGTCGTTTCGTCGGTGAGGGTGGAGTGCCCGCACGAAGGTTGTGGGCTCTACGTCACTTACCACAAGCTCGCCCATCACCAGAGCGTGTGTCTGCTCGTGCCCTGCAAATGCCCCGTGCCCGTGTGCGGCTACAAAGGCCCACCGCCGGTGCTCTACCACCACATCCGCAACGCGCATCCCATGCCTGTGCACAGGATCCAGTACGGCACGGTGCTCCAGCTGCAAGTGCCACTGTCGGAGCCACGGCTCTTGCTGTTCGCGAAGGAGGACGGCCGCGTGTTTTTCTTGGTCGGCGGCGTGCTCGACATCGGCGCGCCTATCGCCATGTCGGTCGTTTGCATCATAGCGGGGGCGTCCCCACTGCCGCACTACGTGGCCAAGCTATGGGCGAACGGCCTGCCGGGGGAGCCCAAAGGCACGACCGACACCGTCAAGGTGGCAATGGAGGTGACAAGCAGCAAGGATCGCGGCGACGTCGACGTGCAGGAGCTGACCTTCTTCACAGTTCCGCCCAAGCTGCTGGCCAGGGCTAAGCTGGTGTCCCTCGACATCCAGATTGACAAGCTCACGTCCTAAATGTTTCTACAGTGCCTTCTGTTTATCTTAGTAATATGATAATATAGGGATTAGCTCGGTCTACTTTAGCTTAAGATATGGTGGGTTTCGGTGGCGATGCAGCAATTACTTCGACATCAAATCAGTAATTTCCAATAGTCGAACGGATATTTTGTGTCTGTTGGATATAAAGTTCCTTTGGGTAAGAAGTACTACTTGTCATCAAAATGGATAAAAGGAGATGTATGTAGACGTATTTTAGTTCTAGATACGTCCCTTTTTCTCCATTTTGATGACAAGCACTCCCTCCGTTCCACAATACATGCCTTCCATTTGTCAAAATATTGATGTATCTAGACATGTTTTAGTATATAGGTACATCCGTGATAGAGCCAATCGGATGGTTGAGAACACTACAATTCGTAGCTACAGATGCGTGTGTGACTCCCAGATGCAGAGGCCGGGGGTCATCATCCTCCTTTTTGAGAAAAAACAGACGCGTGTGTGAGAGGACGAGTGCGTGCGTGCACCTCTTCTCTTCCTGTATAACGTACTAAACTCAGAGTACAAGTTTTTTTGGGTGGCACGATGGTGCGTGCGAGAAGTCCCGAGAGATAGGTTTAATGCGTCTGAAAAAAGACTAGCCTATAGCTCGCCACGCGGCTATTCCTGTCGAACGCCCCATTAACCGTAAGATATGTATACGACGGTGCCAGTTATTGCACGTACGCAGCAGTAGAAAAAGAACTACCATGGCATATGCTACACCAGGCCGAGAACAAGTGCCCATGAACTTCAAAAAAAAAGAGAGAACACGTGCCCACGTAACGCCATCCGGGAATAGTGCCGCACTTCGAAACTAGAACCGTCAATAAATTTTGAGCTTGCGTCTCGTCACATTCCAAATTACTCCATGCTATATTGAATTGCAAACCTGTTCACACCGATCACAACCTAAATGGTTTCCCACTTAGGAGAGTATTAGTACTCGGTAATAAGTACTAGTATGCCAAGATGACTGCACATTCCTCCTCAACTCCTCATCCACAAAAACAAAAAAGTCATTCAGCATCCTTCCCTTGCGTGTGCCATGGCTAGCGTGAGTTCTGGGTCGAGAGATTGCCACCAGGGAGAGGTGAGCATGGAAGCGGAAGCACGAGAGATGTCCCGCCTCACTGCGAAAGCAGCCGACATGTCCCGCCACGCGGAAGTAGCAGCACAGAGGTCCCGCCGCGCCGCTGAAGCAGCACGGACGTCCCGCTGCGCCGTCGATGCAGCAGACTAGTCCGGCCGCACCGTGGAAGCAGCAGAGATGTCCCGCCGCGCCGCGAATGCAGTAGAGATGTCCCGCCGCATCGCGGCGGCCTGGGAAAATTTCTCGCGAGCAGGCGACATCTGTTATAGACGCATGCATGCGATCGTCCATAGCCAGATGGATCAGATATCCGCCTGGGCGAGGTTGCAGGACGACATGAAAGCCTCGTTTGAACAGGCTACCAGCGTCATCCGACAACTAAGGCAGGGCAATGAGAGGCCCCGGGCCGAGCGCGACCTGCTGAGGGGGAAGATCGTCCGAAGTGCGGACTAGTAGGAGGAGACCAGTGCCTTGTTGAACAGGACCGGCGTCATCGTCAAGAAACTTATGGACGAGAATGACATGCTCCGCAACGAGCGCCAAAGGCTAGTGGAGGAATCCGTGGATGTTCTCAAGCAGCGTCTGGAGGACACGAAAGAGCTCATCGCCGCTCGCCGTGGAGACTAGTTCCCGCAGCCTGCAGCAACGCATCAAGAAAGTAGAGATCAGCGAGCCAGATCCTTGTCTTACTTCTTCTTTTGCCCTTGTGTATTTGGGGCGTAGCCGCATGTGGCTTTTTTAATTATCTTTCTAATTATGTAAGACAATTAATCGTCCTGATATATTCATCAGTCTTGCTATAAGTTGTAGTAGATGCGATATAGGTCCATCGGATCTTACATCAAGATCCGTGCTTTCAGATTTTCTTTTTTCTCTCTTAAATCTCAGTCGAGTGAGACATCACCACTCCATTAAACAGAGGCTCGGGCGCCATTAATGGAGACCTTGGGAGAGAGGTGGATGGCAGATGGAGGTCAAAGGGCTCTCCTCCCGATAACCACGCGCAGGGGTCTGATCGCACGCCTCTCGTACTCAAATAGCTAACCTGCACGACGCGTCCTAGCTAATAAAAAATGGGGACGCGTGGTGGCACATAAATGGTAGTAAATAGAACGCCCACGGTTTCAATAATTCTTGTGTTTCTGATTGTAACGTGACAGCACTTGTTCCAAAATGACTTTGTTGATTGTTAATGTGTGCGCCTTCGCAAATCGGACTGCAAAATTACCACAGCATGTTGGTGCCATGTCATGGCACCAAACCAAGTTTCATTATTTTCATGCGTGTTTTCGATTTACAGGAATTAAAAAACTAAGTTTCTAAATGCTTCCAGCCCAGCCACGATGCCCAGAATTTTTAATTTCATTCCCATTTCTTGCATGGAACCTAGAAATTTACCCGAGGACACACATGTGATTTTTCAACCAACTTTGGTGCACTGGAACATGTGCTTGTATTTCAAATTTGAATTATGCACACAAAGGTGACACGTTCCCTCCCAGAACCACGAGCCTTCTTGAGAGAAGCTCCGATTTGCAAGAAGCTTATACCAAAATTTGTTCCTATTCGGCCAATTTTTTTACCACGGCATGGTACTACCATGACATGACACCATGCCAAGTTTCATGATTTTAAAACCAAGTTTCTCAATGTTCTCGACCGAGCCACGATGCCCAGATGTTTGAATTTTATTCTCATTTTTTGCATGGGACCTAGAAATTCACCCGAGGACACAAATGTGATTTTTCAACCAACTTTGGTGCACGGGAGCATGTGCTTGTAGTTCAAATTTGATATATGCACATTAAATGACCAAAAACTTAATTAACGTGTAAATAAGGCCAAACGAAGCCGGAATAATTCCAAAATTTAACAGGGCACTCATGTAGTTCTATATTGCCTTTGTAAATAAACTCAAGGGGGACAGCATATATCGTTTCACACTCAAAGGTGGCACGTTCCCTCTCAGAACCACGAGCCTTCTTGAGAGAAGCTTCGGTTTGCAAGAAGCTTATACCAAAATCTGTTCCTATTCGGCCAATATTTTTACCACAGCATGGTAGTACCATGACATGACACCCATGCCATGTTTCATGATTTTCGGACGTGTTTTGGATTTACAAGAATTTCAAAACCAAGTTTCTCGATGTTCTTGGCCGAGCCACGATACCCAGATGTTTGAATTTTATTCTCATTTCTTGCATGGGACCTAGAAATTCACCTGAGGACACAAATGTGATTTTTCAACCAACTTTGGTGCACGAGAGCATGTGCTTGTAGTTCAAATTTGACTTATGCACATTAAATGACCAGAAACTCAATTAATGTATAAAAACGACAAACGAACCCGGAATATCCAAAATTTAATAGGGCACCCATGTAGTTCTATGTTGCCTTTGTTAAGAAACTCAAGGGGGGCAGTGTATATTGTATCACACTCAAAGGTGGCATGTTCCCTCTTAGAACCACGAGCTTCCAAATCGGCCCAATTACCACAACATGTTAGTGCCATGACATGACACCATGCCAAGTTTCATGATTTCCAGGCGAGTTTTGGATTTACATGAATTTAAAATCTAAATTTCTCGATGTTCTCGGCCGAGTCACGATGCTCAGATGTTTGAATTTCATTCTCATTTCTTCCATGGGACCTAGAAATTCAACCAAGACACACATGTGATTTTTCAACCAACTTTGGTGCACCGGAGCATGTGCATGCAGTTCATATTTAGATTATGCATATTAAAAGTCCAGAAACTCAATTAATGTATAAAAAGGCCAAACGAACCCGAAATAATTCCAAAATTTAACAGGGCACTCATATAGTTCTATGTTGCCTCTGTAAAGAAAATTAGGGGGGACAGTGTATATCGTTTCGCACACAAAGGTGACACATTCCCTCTCGGAACCACAAGGCTTGTTGAGAGAATCTCCGGTTTTGCAAGAAGCTTATACCAAAACTTGTCCCAATTCAGCCAAAAATTATACATATGAAAACAGGGCTTAGATTATCCCGAACATCTTGCTACCTAAACCAATAATGTACTATGATTTGAATTCAACATAAAATGGATACAAATATTTGAATTGGAGAGCGTATGGTACATGTAGTTCATAGTGAAATATGATTACTGCTATATGCATGTTTTTTGTTATCAAGATAATATTTAAATTATTGTATATCTTGACAACAATCGTATTCAAATAAGGTAAATTATTCAAATTTAGTCCATATGGTAGACGATAATATATAAGTTCACATGGTGGAGTAAAATGTTCATATATGATGGAAGATCAAAATGTACGACTACATCAATTATAAACCGCAAGGTCACCTAACGATATATTCGAATTCAACATAACGTGGATTCAAAAATTGAAATTCGAGATCCTAGCATTTGTAATCATATAAAAAGGGACATTACTCTTTCTTTTGGTGGGAATTGATTTGTTTTTTGTTGTTGTTGAGGGAAGTGCGAATCGATTTGGTACTGTCCAGGGTAATCTTGTTCTCCCGATTTTTTTTTACATTTTCTTGTAGTTTTTTCAATGGCATCTATAGCAATATAGTAAAAGGGGACATGACTCTCTTGTGTCTTGTATGAATTGTTTTTTTACACGTTAAGTTTGTTCTGCCGAACAAGGAATCCGCACCTTGTTATCCCAAAATTTTCAAGCTCAAGTATCTTTTGTCTCACCCCTTCTACCCCTCAACCGGAAATGAAGCTCCACGTCGCGGTGTCAAAACCGGTGGGGGTACACTGGTAACTTACCCTACATTTCAAACAAGCGCGTCCCTAAGCTTGGCTCCCCCCTCCCCCTTCGCCCCCCCATTCGTACACCGAGGCCGCCAAAACCCGCGAAACCCCACGCTCCTCCGTCGGCCTCCCGACTGCCGCCCAGCCGGAGACTCTTCCCCGACTACGTCGTCCACCGCAATAGCTCGCCGTCCCTCATCCACCGCACTGGATGAGGATCCGTTGTCGATCT
>NC_057799.1:586527333-586546305 GCF_018294505.1 Triticum aestivum | reverse complement strand
AAATATTTGCAATATCTTGCTCTGTTCAATGCATCATAACTCTCTGCATATAGCTCCATTTCATGCGTGTTATATATCGAAATGTTCATCTCGAGATGCTCTTCATTTTGTTCCATTGCACCATGTTTATTTGAGTCCATATTGATGCCCAAATCTCTGGTGCCAAAGTGCTAGTTGCTGTTAACTGCTGTTACTTATCAGAACTTAAGGATTTGTTATTTTTTTTGCATTTAATCTGTGCATCTTATTAGTATGAGCTCTACATGTGTTTTGATGTATGCCATGCCATCTTTACAGAGGTGTATGCGATGAATTTTTGTGATCTCTGTGGTGACTAGCACAAGCATGCAAACTAGGCTTCGTAATGTTTCTGATTCCAGGGTCTTGGTAATTTTTTTACCAAGTCTGTTACTACTGTTATTTTGTTGCTATATATCCATGTGCCTACAGAGAGATCCATTATTCTTTTGGAGATGTTCAGTAAGGATGTTTTGTAGATATAGTTGTGCTCTATCCATTCATGCTTTTGTTTGCAATTATGGAGTGCCATAGCATGACTCGATCTTGCTCTACTTTTGCTATAAAATATTTCTGGCAGATTGTTAACATGATATGCAATTTTGCCAAACTTGTTGTAGTTGATCCTTTCATGCAATATACTTGATCTTGTCATAGATAGCTTCATAAACATGCCATATTGCTCTAGGTATGCTTGTTTTTTCATGCATTGCTTTGTGATGAGCGCATCAAGCTCACAAAGATGCCATCATAATGTCTGTTTCTGCCATGCTCTGTTTTTCTGCTAAGTCTGAAACCTGATAACGAAACTTGCTATGTTTACATGGTTGCGATCATATCTTCTCTTCCTTTTTGGCTTATGGTCATTAAGGGACTTTTGTCATATGCATTTAGTAGATTCATGACATGCCTTGTTTTGCTATGTTAAGTTCTTGTAGTATGTTAATTTGTTGCTCTGAACATTGCTACCTGATGCTGTTTCAGGCATGTCCAGTAATTTCACAAAGTCTGTGAACCTGTTATCTTTTGCACTTTTGCCATGCTTGTTTGAGCCTGCTGTGGTGTGATCTAGCCGTAGCTCACTGTTCATCTTTTGTCAAGTATCTCCTGTAGATAACTGCCATATTGTTTGTTGCTATGTTGGGGTGCTGTAGCATTGTTACTTGTTGCATTTTAAGTGCTATCATGTTGTTAATTGCAGAATCGTGTCATTCTTGTTTTGCTTGCCATTTGCAAACCGTGCATCCGTTTCCGGTGATCTTTATATCGATTTCGACCGAAATCATCTCATCTTTCCAGTGGCATGCTTGGTCTGCCAAGTTAGTGCCTTGTTCATCATCTTTCTTCTGGAGCACGCATATGCATCGCATACCACATCTCGCATATCATACATGTTTTGCATCATGTTGCTTGTATATTTCCCGTGATTGATTGTGGTTCCGTTGCTTGTGTTCTTGTTTTGGGTAGAGCCGGGAGACGAGTTCGTGAATGAGGAACCTTTTGAGTACGTTTACGAGGATCAAGCTTTCGACAACTCTGAGAACCTTGCAGGCAAGATGACCATACCCTCGAAATCACTTCTATCTTTGCTTTGCTAGTTGTTCATTCTATTGCTATGTTGCGCTACCTACCACTTGCTATATCATGCCTCCCATTTTGCCATGTTAAGACTCTAACCATCCTTTCCTAGCAAACCGTTGTTTGGCTAAGTTACCGCTTTTGCTCAGCCCTTCTTATAGCGTTGCTAGTTGCAGGTAAAGTTGGAGTTGGTTCCATGTTGGAACATGGATATTTTGGAATATCACAATATCCCTTATTTAATTAATGCATCTATATATTTGGTAAAGGGTGGAAGGCTCGGCCTTATGCCTGGTATTTTGTTCCACTCTTGCCGCCCTAGTTTCCGTCATACCGATATTATGTTCCTTGAGTTTGCGTTCCTTACGCGGTTGGGTGATTTATGGGACCCCCTTGACAGTTCGCCTTGAATAAAACTCCTCCAGCAAGGCCCAACTTTGGTTTTACCATTTGCCACCTAAGCCTTTTTCCCCCGGGTTTTCGCGAGCCCGAGGGTCATCTTTATTTAAACCCCCGGACCAGTGCTCCTTCGAGTGCTGGCCCAAACCGAGCGATGTCCGTTGCCCCCTGGGCAACCAGGGTCTATGCCAACCCGACGTCGGGCTCATCCGTTGTGCCCTAAGAACGAGATATGTGCAGCTCCTATCGGGATATGTCGGCACATTCGGGTGGCTTTGCTGGTCTTGTTTTACCATTGTCGAAATGTCTTGTAAACCGGGATTCCAAGACTGATCGGGTCTTTTCGGGAGAAGGTTTATCCTTCGTTGACCGTGAGAGCTTATGATGGGCTAAGTTGGGACACCCCTGCAGGGTATTATCTTTCGAAAGCCGTGCCCGCGGTTATGAGGCAGATGGGAATTTGTTAATGTCCGGTTGTAGAGAACTTGTCACTTGACCCAATTAAAATACATCAACTGTGTGTGTAGCCATGATGGTCCCTTCTCGGCGGAGTCCGGGAAGTGAACACGGTTTGAGTTATGCATGAACGTAAGTAGTATCAGGATCACTTCTAGCTTCGCGCCTGTTGCGTTGCTTCTCTTCTCGATCTCTTTTGCGTATGTTAGCCACCATATATGCTTAGTGCTTGCTGCAGCTCCACCTCATTACACCATCCTTTCCTATAAGCTTAAATAGTCTTGATCTCGCGGGTGCGAGATTGCTGAGTCCTCATGACTCACAGATTCTACCAAAACAGTTGCAGGTGCCGACGATGCCAGTGCAGATGACACAACCGAGCTCAAGTGGGAGTTCGATGAGGAACGTGGTCGCTACTATGTGTCTTTTCCTGATGATCAGTAGTGGAGCCCAGTTGGGAGGATCGGGGATCTAGCATTTGGGGTTATCTTATTTTCATTTGGATTTGACCGTAGTCGGTCTATGTGGGGTTTTTGGATGATGTATGAATTATATTTATGTATTGTGTGAAGTGGCGATTGTAAGCCAACTCTCGTTATCCCATTCTTGTTCATTACATGGGATTGTGTGAAGATGACCCTTCTTGCGACAAAACCACAATGCCGTTATGCCTCTAAGTCGTGCCTCGACACGTGGGAGATATAGCCGCATCGTGGGCGTTACAAGTTGGTAATCAGAGCCATCCCCGACTTAGGAGCCCCTGCTTGATCGAATCGCTGGAGTTGTTGAGTCTAGAACAAAAATGTTTTGAGTCTTAGGATTATATATATCGGAGAGTAGGATTCTTTTTACTCCTCAGTCCCTTCGTCGCTCTGGTGAGGCCTCCTGACGTAGAAGTTTTGACTCTTCTCTCCTCAAATTTCACTAGAAATTTTTTTTTGGATCACGCGGGTATCTTAGAATCGTTCCGATGGTTTTGTGACGAGAACATTGTGCTTGGTGCCTCCTGACATTTAGGGGTTGTGGCAGTGTCCCGGGGAGTTGAGCTCCGAGGTGTTGTCGTCACAATTTTATCGTTGTAGTTCTGGAATACCTGCGTTTCGCCGACATCGAAATATCTTTTTATGCAGTTGTTGGTGAGATCACCTCGACGCCACCCAGTACTGGGGCGGGAGTTCGGGAGTATTGCCATAACTCGTATAACGGATGCTTTTCGAAGGTTGAGGTACACGATTTCCGAAGGTTTCTTGGTTATGTGTTGACGGATGGATACAGCTGGATCTAGGGATTGCTAGTTTGGGTGATATATTTTGTGTCCCCTATATCCCCAACAGCAGATTGCATAACCAGAAAGTTTCGGGAGTTTATAGGTGGGATTCAAGTAGCTCTTAACATTTCTTCCTGCGGATATTTGGTTTGTGATTGGGTAATCCTTACCATTTATTTGTTCCACTCGTACCTTTTTATTTTATACATCAATCTCTTATCAAGTGGCTTCTCACCTTAATGGAAGTGTGATGATTTACTATGGAATTCATTCGTTCATCCTCGTTCGAATGTTTATTGTGAAGACTATCTGTTGCAATTTCTAACCGTTGATTCAATTTGCCTATTTGTCTATCAAGATGCTAACGGATGTCACCCTCGTTAGGATGGCTCCGCCAACGCGTCAGAATCTGGATCGCAATGAAGGGAGTCAGGCGAACCCTCCGCCACCACCTCCGCCTCCGGAGGCATGGCAAGCTATCATGGCAGCCACCAACGCCAATGCTCAGATGATTCTGCAACTCTTGCAAGAACGCACCCAAGGGCAAGGCAATCAAGGAAATCAAGGTCAAGGCAACAATCAGCCTCACTTCGCTACCCTCAACCAGTTTCTCGCAAATCAGCCCAAGTCTTTTAGCTACTGTGCCGAGGCCACGGATGCCGATGATTGGCTCGTGGACATCAACAAGCATTTTGAATGTAGCAATGTCAGGCCTTAGGACTTTGTCAAGTTCGCTTCTTTTCAACTCAAGGATCAAGCTGTCGAGTGGTATCAACAATACGAAGATTCCAGAGGAGGTCGTGTGATTACCTGGGATGATTTCCGTCGAGACTTCAAAGCTCACCACATTCCACAAAGTGTTGTTGAGAGCAAGCGTGAGGTGTTCCGCAATCTCAAGCAAGGCAGCATGTCCGTGTATCAATACAATACTCAGTTTCAGAAACTCGCTCGCTTCGCTAAGCAAGACGTTCCTGATGAAAAGAGCATGATCTATCAATTCAGAGGTGGCCTCAGAGAAGATCTGCAATTACCTCTTGTGCTTTTTGAGCCGACCAAGTATGATGATTTCTATAATATTGCTCTGAAGTAAGAGGCTGCTCAGCTCAAGTGTGGCTTCTAAGAAGAGAGCCAGGGACGCAGTTCAGTCTTCTTCTTCCTTACTAGTGGCTGCTAAGCAACAGAAGTTCTGGTTGCCTCCTCCTCCTCCATTTCGTCAGCCTTACCAGCAGAAGAACAAAGGTGGCCATGGATCTTCCCACCCACCCAACCCTGGCTATCAGAACAAGTCTCAGAATCAAGCTCCAAAGTCGAATGCTCCTTATCACCGTCCACTCTCAGAGGTGACTTGCAACAAGTGTCAGCAGAAAGGTCACTATGCTAACAAGTGCTTCAACCAAAGGCGTCTTCCGCCTCCTCCTCCTGTCAGATCTTCCAGCAATGCAGTGGTCAAGCATAATCCCAAGTCTGCAGAGGTGAACATGATGAATGCAGCTCAAGCGGAGGAATCTACTGATGTGATAATGGGTAATCTCTCAGTTAATGATATTCTTGCAAAAGTCTTATTTGATACTGGTGCATCGCTTTCTTTCATCTCTAGAACTTTTGCATCAAAGCATGAGTTGGGTTTTCAAGATTTGCCTAGACCGTTATCAGTTGTCTCTCCGGGTAAATTCATGAACGCAAGCTCCATGGTTCCGGATGTTTCCATCAAGATGGGCAACTATAAATTTCTGTCTTCTCCAGTTGTTCTTGGTGACTCGGATATTGATCTAATTCTCGGGATGGACTGGCTTTCTAAGCACAAGGCTCAACTTGATTGTGCTGCCAGGGAAATTCAATTGACACACTCTTCTGAGGATGTTATCATCTATGCCGCTCGTGATGAAACCATTCGGTTATTTTCTCTCAATGAGAAGGGCGAATTGAATGCCATCTCTCAGATTCCAGTCGTTTGTGAGTACCAAGATGTCTTTCCAGAAGAGCTTCCGGGTATGCCTCCTCACCGGCCAGTTGAGTTCGTTATCGATCATGAGCCTGGCACTGAACCCGTTTGCAAGCGTCCTTACAAGCTTGGACCCAAGGAGCTAAAGGAATTGAAGAAACAGCTCGATGAACAAGAGCGTCTGGGTTTGATCAGACCAAGTTCTTCTCCATGGGGTTGTGCTGTTCTTTTTGTCCAGAAGAAGGATGGCACGGACCGACTTTGTGTCGACTACCGTCCATTGAACAAGAAGACAATAAAGAACAAGTATCCACTTGCCAACATCAATGAGCTATTCGAGCAACTTAAAGGTGCTAAAGTATTCTCCAAGCTTGACCTTCGTATGGGTTATCATCAGATTTCATGAAGAAGATATTCCTAAGATAGCATTCAGAACAAGCTTTGGTTCTTATGAATATACTGTCATGTCTTTCGGCCTTGTCAATGCTCCTCCAACATTCTCGTGGATGATGCATTTCATCTTCAACCCCTATACCAATGAATTCGTGCTGGTGTATCTCGAAGATATCTTGGTCTTCTCCAAGAATAAGAAGGACCATGCCAAACATTTGCGATTGGTGCTCGACAAGCTCAGAGAGTATCAATTTTATGCGAAGTTTTCCAAATGTGAGTTTTGGCTCGATGAAGTTATTTACCTTGGTCATATCATCTCTGCCAAGGGCATCGCTGTTAATCCCGAGAAGGTGTCTGCAATTGTGAATTGGGAACCTCCTCAGAATGTCAAGCAGCTTCGCAGTTTTCTTGGTCTTGCAAGCTATTGCCGAAGATTCGTTGAGAATTTCTCTAAGATTGCAAAGCCTCTTTCCAACCCCCTCCAGAAGCATGTGAAGTATGTCTGGTCTCCTGAGTGTGACGTTGCTTTCAACACTCTCGAAGAGAAACTCGTCACAGCTCCTGTCTTAACTCCTCCTGACGAATCCAAGTCTTTCGAAGTTTTCTGTGATGCTTCTCTCCAAGGTCTCGGTGTTGTGTTAATGCAAGAGAAGAAAGTTGTGGCCTATACCTCTCGTCAGTTGAAGCCCAATGAAAAGAACTACCCCACTCACGATCTTGAGTTGGCGGCAGTTATCCATGCATTAATAACATGGAGACATCTCTTGTTGGGAAGAAAAGTGGACATATTCACCGATCACAAGAGTCTCTAGTACATCTTCACTCAGCCCAACCTTAACCTCAGGCAAACTCGATGGGTCGAAATGATTCAAGAGTACAATCCGAGTATTGAGTATACTCCAGGCAAAGCCAATGTCATTGTAGATGCTTTGAGCAGGAAGGCTTATTGCAACAGCTTAATTCTCAAGCCATTCCAACCGGATCTTTGTGAAGCTTTCCGCAAGCTGAATCTCCAAGTTGTTCCTCAAGGCTTTCTTGCCAACCTCATAGTCTCTCCTACTTTGGAAGATCAAATTCGTGAGGCTCAACTTCTTGATGCCATGGTGAAGAAGGTGAAACGTGGTATCGACAAGGGTCTTTCCAAATACAAGTGCTATCGCATTGATGACAGAGACACTTTATTCTTTGAGGACCGGATTGTGGTTCCTAAAGGTGATCTAAGGAAAGTCATTATGGACGAGGCACACAATTCTCTTCTTTCCATTCATCCTAGAAGTACGAAGATGTACCATGACCTCAAGCAGTCGTATTGGTGGAATCGAATGAAGCGAGAAATCGCGCAATTCGTGAATGAATGTGATGTCTGTCGAAGGATGAAAGCAGAACACCAACGACCAGCTGGTCTCCTCCAACCTCTTGCTATCCTAGAATGGAAATTTGATCATATCGAAATGGACTTAGTGACTGGTTTTCCCAAGTCCAAGCGCGGCAATGATGCTATCTTCGTTGCCATTGACAAGCTTACTAAAGTGGCTCATTTCCTTCCAATCAAAGAATCCATCACAGTAGCTCAGTTGGCAGAGCTATACACCTCCAGGATTGTATCCTTGCACGGCATTCCACAATTGATTTCTTCAGATCGTGGAAGCATCTTCACTTCTGTCGTGGAATTGTCACGGCAGATGTCCTTGAACTAGGACTTAGTCGTGGAGCCATCGCAACTAGGAAGCTTGAAGAGGTTATGCGGGACAAGGAACACGAGGGTTTATACTGGTTCGGCCCCTTACGGTGAAGGTAAAAGCCTACGTCCAGTTCGAGGTGTTACTGATTAGGGTTACGATCGCCAGGGAGCTACACAGCTATGCCCGGCTCTCGATGAGATTGTTGTCGCCCTTGAACCGCTGTCGGGTCCTCCCTTTATATAGGGAGGCTGACGCCCTGCAGCCTTTAGAGTCCCGGCCGGCTCATAAGAGCGTCGGGCTCGGACTCTAATTAATACTTTCCTTACATTACAAGTCTATTATAACAATGATTGTAACTACGGGCTTTAAGCCATATCCGGGTCTCAGCCCATCTCTGGCCCATTATCTTGAAACTTAGCTCCGGGCTTCTGGTAGTCTATATCCTCAACATTAGGCCCCAGATTGACTTGAGCCGGCTCGCGTCAATCTTCAACTCTGCCGACAGAAAAATCTCCGGCTTACCGTTCGTGTGAAGGCCATAACCCGGAGTGACGTCATTCTCCGGACTCCGGATAATCCGCTGTGACGTCATCCTCCATTAAGTCCGTTTTTTTACTCCGCCAGATCCGCAACGGATCTCTGCTTTTACTGTCTTTGCGAAAATCGAGGCGCCGTGAGGGGGAGATAACCACGCCGTGGTCTCCTTGAATCTCGCGCCCACTTATGACTTACCTTATAAATAGGCCGGCCCGGCACTGTCTTCTCACACTCTCCTTCCTCGCGCTGTCGTTCCTCTGCCCGAGCCTCTGCCGCCGCCGCCGCCGTCGCGCCCCTGATCTTCATCGACCCGGCCGCTGCATCACCCTGACCCGGACCAGATAACGGCGGCGACCTTCGCTCTTCCTCAACTCCGGTGAGTCTTCTCTGCCTTGCTAGAACAGATCTATGGTAGGGTTCCTCCCGTTCCTCGTGTTCGTCACCTTTTGTCAGAAACTCGGCAGTCCTCGTCACCACTGTAGTCGGTTGATCTTTATCCTTGCATAAAACCACTGCGGTAGACGTTCGGAACTCATTTCATCTGCAAGAAATCCTCTTTTTACTGCATAAGAACTGTGTTCAACCTCAAGAACTTCTCCTGCCTCTGTTTTTTAGGTCTAGAAAATTTTCTCTGCTCCGACTATTTTGATCCAAAAAAGTTACTGTAATATGTGAAATATGTTTTACCACACTTAGTAAAAACTGCAGTCCTTGAATCTTGGCGGCTTATATTTCCGACTTAAAGAAAACACGCGCCGTAGAACTTTCCGGTTTAAAGAGAACCATGCTCTGTAGTATCTTCCGACTTAACCGCAGTAAGCCGTAGATGACCAACTTATCCTGAAGGCCCCGACGGCTTAGATAACCCACCGTATCAATACATACCATTAGTCCCCTTCATAAGCCGTCACTGTAGTTTGAATGATAATCCCCGGCTTATAATTAACCCGGACACTTTTCTCTTCCTCGTAGACCACCAACCGTCACCATGCCTCCCAAGGCTCCCATCACTTGCAACTGGATGAAATCCAGCGTCACCGAAGAGACCCTGGCCAACTTTGTAAAGTCCGGATATCTGCCCAAGAAGGAAGTGATGTCCTACCGTGCCCCTGACCCGTCCGAAGAAAGGCCACTGCCGAGGGACGGGGAGGTAGTGATCTTTGCGGACCATATGAGCCGGGGCTTCGCACCGCCCGGCTCAAAATTCTTCCGGGATGCGCTCAACTTCTTTGACCTTCGACCTCAGGATATAGGATCCAATTCCATATCCAACATCTGCAACTTCCAAGTTTTTTGTGAAGTATATCTTGGAGAAGAGCCGAGTCTGCTGCTCTTTAGAGAGCTGTTTTATTTGAACCGCCAAACCGAGTGCGCAAACGGTCCAAGTCTAGAATTAGGCGGCATCTCCATCCAACGGCGCAGGGACTGTCTATTTCCTTACGCAGAACCGCCAAGTCACCCCAAGGACTGGACCATGACTTGGTTCTACTGCCAAGACACGTCCCCGGCTGATGAGAGCCCGCTGCCCGGCTTTCGCCCAACGCGCCTGGAGCCGACTCATCCGCTATCCGACAAGCTGACTGCCGCGGAACGCCAGCCTCTGCTTCCAACGATCAATAAGATCAAGGCCCTGCTAGGCAACGGTCTGAACGGAATAGACCTGGTCCGGGTCTGGATCTCTTGGCGGGTGATCCCATTGAGCCGCCGCCCCGGCTTAATGTGTGAGTACACCGGGCGAAAGGATGACCCCCAGAGGCACAGTCGCAACGACCTTCCAGAAGACGTTGCCGAAGAAGAGACCAAGGCTCTATTAAACGAGATCCTGGAAGACTGTGGAAAAACCGGGCTAGCCCCGTTCTGCAAGACCAATCCCGCCCCAGCGGTAAGCCGCTGACTTTAACCTTTCCATTTTGTTTTACCTGTTATCTTACTAAGAACTCATTACTGTATTTCTCAGGCTGATGATAAATTCTGGCGGGTCAAGTATGACCATGAGGCGGCCAAGAAGGCCAGGAAGGCGAAGAAAGCCGCCAAGAGAGCCGCCCCTCGCAAAAAGGGAAACAAACCCACTGCTTCGGAGCTGCTGCAATTAAGCGATAGCTCCGAGTCAGAGGTAACCCTTAAACCTTTTAAATTCTTGCTGTATATGTTGTCTGATGTTGTCCGCCTTATCAACACTTGCTTACTGACAGGATGACACCGGCGCCAGTAACCCGGTGATTGAAGAGGTAACATTACTCCCCTCCGACTCGGAGCCTTTGCCACAGCTGAAAGTCCGAAGGGTAACCCGGAAAGTAAGCTTTTCTCATCCATTAGCTCATCAAGACCCTCAATTCCTTTTGAAGCAGCAGGTTCACAAAAGCCGGCGTCTCACCCGGGCCCGCAAGGACACCGACCTCTCCACCGGGTTACCCGACGCAACGAGGAAGCGCCGCACAGAGGTTTTTTCTCACCTGTATCCTTTTCATCCGTTGGCGGGTGTCATCCGTCAGCCCCTCAACTCTTCTGACTCCAATTACCAGGAGACCTCCCCCTCTTCGGGTGACTCCATGCAGTCAAGTCTGCCGGCCTTCAAGACTGCACCCGGGTAATAACAATCTCCTTACATTATCTGTCTGTACTTACTTTCTGTATACCTAACACTTCTGTCTTTTCAGTGCCCAGGCAAAGCTCACCAAAAGAGCAAAGAAGACCAGGTCAGCCGGAGTGCCAGACTTGCCTGAGCCGGAGACGACGGCTCAAGAGCCGCCAGTCGCCTCCGCCCCCGAAGCCACCATTCCCATGGACACGGCGCCTGAAGCCCCTGCCCCGACCACCGAGAGAACAACTGAGGCGTCAGCTAACCCGGAGGCCTCCGGCTCAGCCCCACCAGCTAACGACCCGGACGTGGTAATTACCCGGACGGAGTATGTTGAGCCGGGGAGGCCGACCGCACTGGCCAAATGCTCCGCGAAGGGGGAGTTGCTGCAACCCCATCGGGTGAATCTGGATCTCTCTAGCTACACCGATTTAAGCATTGGAGAGCTTGTCTCAGGCTACATCAGCCTAGTTTACAAGAGCCGGGACGCCGAGATCGCCATGGTCAACCAGATCCAACAAAAATCTGAGGTAACCTTCTGCTGTTTTCTTACTTTCTGCATAGTGATCCTTGTCATTCTAGCCCCCAAGTCTAGGACTTATACTTGAATATGTTGTAGACTTAGATTCCGGCTTACTGAACTGAGCCGGCCGTACATAGATAGAGACATTCAATATGCATTAGCCCCCAAGTGCCAAGTGTCTTTGCTTGGAAAGTGCTTGGGACTTTATAGAATGACTGTTAATAACCCGGAAATATATGCAGGCTGTTGGCAAGAAATTAGAGTCGGACCTGACGGATCTTAAGAGCCGGCTGAAGGCACAAGAGATGGAGACCCGGAAGGCAAATGCCAAGTTTGTCTCCAGCATCGCCGCTCAGGAGAAGTTGAAGACTGAATTCGACGCTGAGCGGAAGGCCTGGGCTGAGGAGAAAACTGCACTGGTGACCCGGGCAGAACAGGCGGAGAAGGCCCTTACTGAGAAGACCGCTGAGCTCTCCGGTCTAAAGCGCCAAGTGTCCCAAATGGTAGCTGCCATCTTCGGTAAGTCGCCTCACCGGCTTTCATTCACGTTGGAATGTTTACATCTCTTAACTCATCCTTACCACCGGGTCATCTGATGTTGTTAAACAGGTTCCAGAAGCGCCAACTTGAACCAGAGCGTGGTCACCAAGCTAAAGGCCATGTACACCCTGGTGGAACAACTCTACACCGGGTCACAGCGCGCTTTAGCTGTGGTGGCCCTATCCAACGAGGTGCCAACCCATCTGGCTGAAGTCCTGCGCCGGCTCGCTGTTCTGCCACAGCGGATCCAGGAGTTACGCCGAGCCTCCGCAAGATCCGGAGCAATTGCCGCGCTGAGCCGGGCCAAAGCATTCCTGCCGGAGCTAGACCCGGCAGACATCGCACTGGGTTACCCGAGCTTGAAGGAAGACGGCTCCGCCTTCGACCAGAAGGACTTCGCGGCATGTGTTAAGGCTGTACGCCCGGTGGCCACCATCATTGGGAACGACACCGACCTAACCAAGTATCAGCCGGGGTACAACGCGGAGAATCAGAGGATTCCAACCCCTCGCTATGAAGCTCTTAGTCTGATTCCTCCGGCTCGTCAGCACACCTTCGCCCCCGAGATTGACCCGGCCGGGTTAATTGACGAAGAAGCCCAGTTCGAAGCTCTCAGCGGCATCGACTGGAAGTCGTCAACCTTCGAGGTCTTTGGATCAACCGGAGCAGAAGACGAGCCGGGGACTTCAACCCAGCAGGCGTCGTAAAGTGGCTGGCGGTTCACCGAACAACACTCCAACCTTGAAACTTGAGGAATTTTGTAATAGACTAGGTGCAACATTTTATCTCTGCCGTGCCATCGTGCACGTAATGAATGCTGGAAATTCTTGAAATTATCCTGTATTCCTCCGGGTAGTGATTATCCCTCTGTCCTTCTCAACCCTAAAAAGTGCCTTTAAGTATCTACATAGAAAGGAAAATCACAAGTCGCAAGGCGGCTTACCGCCCTGAGAATCAGGTGTTTGAGATGGATAACCCGGAATATAAACCAAAAAGACTGGTCTTTAACTATATTCTGAACACAGTCGTGATAACACACTCAACAGCCTGTAGGCATACTTCCGGGTTAAATAACCCGGGTAGCACGGTTGGTACCTTAACTCGACTTTACTTGTCTTGATGTCATGCATGATGCTCAACTAACAAGATAAACCAAAATTAAGCCGGCAAGTGAAACCCGACAGTACATACTTTGACATGATCAGAGTAAACTTGTGGTAAAATATAAAACTTTAAGGGCTTCCGGTTCGAATACGACCAGAAACTCGGTCCAAAGGGGTTAAGCTAAGATTCGGATACGATCATATAGCCCCCAGTGGGTTTGGCGATGCCAATCAAGAGGGTATCGACAGCTATGTTCTCTTTGGTTCGAATACGACCCATGTTTGAACAGGAAGCCCCCAAGTGATTCTGAAAATTGTTTAACGACGCTGATTCGAATACGATCCACGTCGGCTCTCAGAGGGGTTAAGCTATGATTCAAATATGACCAAAGGCAACCTCCCAATGAGCTCGGCACGTTGCCAATCAAATGGGTATCGACAGCTATGTTCTCTTTGGTTCGAATACGACCCATGTTTGAACAGGAAGCCCCCAAGTGACTTTATTTCTTACAGCGGGATTTGAAGATGATCATAAGCCGGATCTTCTGTAAGTCGGTATGTAAAAAACAACACACATACTTGGTAAAGAGCAAAGGACAGAGGTCCTGCTTTATTGCTTTATCATGATATATACATGACTGAGATAAATATGTATATCACAAGAGCTGGTAGCTCAAGTGTAGTAAGGCCGAAGCTGAGCTATGTTCCACGGCCGACGGGTTTCCTCCTCAGATTTACGCGAGTCCTTATGCTCTCGGATATCAATGAGGTAATATGACCCGTTGTGCAAGTTCTTACTGACCACAAAAGGCCCTTCCCAAGGCGGGGATAACTTGTGTGCATCTATTTGATCCTGGATGAGCCGGAGCACCAGGTCACCTTCCTGGAAGACCCGGGACTTGACCCGGCGGCTATGATAACGGCGCAGGTCTTGTTGGTAAATCGCTGAACGGGCGGCTGCCGCATCACGCTGTTCGTCCAACAAGTCCAGAGCATCTTGGCGCGCCCGTTCATTATCCGTCTCAACATAAGCCGCCACACGAGGTGAATCATGACGGATGTCGCTGGGGAGAACTGCTTCTGCTCCATAAACCATGAAGAAAGGCGTGAAGCCTGTAGACCTGTTAGGAGTAGTGTTGATGCTCCATAAGACGGAGGGCAACTCCTCCACCCAACAACCCGGCGTCCGTTGCAAAGGGACCGAGAGCCGGGGTTTGATGCCCTTCAGAATCTCCTGGTTAGCTCTCTCAGCTTGACCATTGGATTGGGGGTGTGCCACTGAAGAAACATCAAGCCGGATATGCTCTCTTTGACAAAATTCCTCCATAGCGCCTTTGGACAGATTAGTGCCATTGTCTGTTATGATGCTGTGTGGAAAGCCGAAGCGGAAGATCACCTTTTTCATAAACTGAACCGCCGTGGCTGCATCACACTTGCTAACTGGCTCAGCTTCCACCCACTTCGTGAATTTGTCCACTGCCACCAAGAGGTGGGTCTTCTTATCCTTGGACCGTTTAAAAGGCCCGACCATATCAAGCCCCCAGACCGCAAAGGGCCAAGTGATCGGGATCATCCTCAATTCCTGAGCTGGCACATGAGCCCGTCGTGAGAACCTTTGGCAGCCATCGCATTTACTGACCAAGTCCTCTGCATCGGCGTGAGCCGTCAGCCAATAAAAACCATGACGGAAAGCCTTGGCCACAAGAGATTTTGAACCGGCATGATGGCCACAATCCCCTTCATGGATTTCGCGCAAGATCTCTTGACCTTCCTCAGGGGAGATACAACGCTGGAATGCCCCTGAAATACTGCGATGATGTAACTCACCATCGATAACAATCATTGACTTAGCCCGCCGGGTTATTTGCCTGGCCAGAATTTCATCCTCAGGCAACTCTCCCCGGGTTATATAAGCCAGATATGGCATTGTCCAGTCTCGTATGATATGCAGAGCCGCCACCAGTCGTGCCTCCGGGTCAGGGATAACCAAGTCCTCCTCTGTAGGCAACTTAACCGAAGGGTTATATAGGACATCAAGGAAAGTGTTAGGCGGCACCGGCTTTCGCTGAGAGCCTAGCCGGCTTAACGCGTCCGCCGCCTCGTTCCGCCTGCGATCGATATGCTCCACTTGATATCCCTGGAAGTGCCCGGCAATGGCATCAACCTCGCGGCAATAAGCCGCCATTAGAGGATCCTTAGAATCCCAGGTGCCAGATACTTGTTGAACCACCAAGTCCGAGTCACCAAAACACCTCACCCGGCTTAAACTCATTTCCTTAGCCACCCGAAGACCGTGGAGCAAAGCCTCGTATTTCGCCGCATTGTTAGTGCAAGGAAACATCAACCGTAACACTTATTGGACTATTCACTTAAAGGCTCCTTCCTAGGGCCCTTGAAATCCCTAGGTAGACGTTCATTACGGATGGCCGGCACCAAACAAGGGACGCCCCCGGTCCTGGTAGAAATACCCACATCAACGGACGCCGTCGGATAAGCCGGGGGGGTCTGATAAGCCGTCAATTGCGGCACCTGCTCCCCCTCTTGTCGTGCTTGGTCTGCTGCGTAGAAGGCTCCAACATGAGCCGGGCCGCGGCCAGGGGGCGGGTCATGGCGTCGGACATTACTTGAGCCGGTCGCCGAGACCATGTGCCGGCTGTAACTCGGGCTCTGGCCTGGGCGAGGAGTTGAGTGGATCCTATCCCGGCTGTAGGAGTACGCCTCTTGCTGTGCCAGTGCCGTCTGCAGGAGTTCCCTGACCCGGCGGGTTTCGATGGCCGCCGGAGAGTCGCCGTCAACGGGGAGAGCCGCCAGTCGTGCTGCCGCAGCTACCATGTTCTCCAGCGGGTTATCATAATGACCTGGGGGTATTGGCACGTATTGAGGCGGGGCAGGGGGCACCTGAGGAGGCCCCATCACTCGTGGCTGAATAAGGGGTCCCCACCCGGGCGCAATGACCCCTGGTGGGTTACTGGATCCCGCACCTGGCGTGTTGAAGAGATTGCGCGGATCGTAAACCGGCGGGAGTCGAGACTGGGCCTTCTGATGCCTCCTTCTCATGACCTCGTTGGCCGCGTTCTGATCCATCGTGAGTTGGAAGGACTGCGCCTGAATCAATTGAGTCCGGGCGTCGAGAGCCGCCCGCTCCGCCGCCAGCCTGACCCCTTCTGCCGCAAGATCCTCTTTAGCTTTCATCAGATCCAATTTTAACTGTGCCACCTCCGCATCATGCTGAGCTTGATCTGCCGGGTCAACCGTGGCAGTTAACAGGGCCGTCATCTTGTCCGTGAGATCCATCAGCACCTGAGCCGGGGAAGGCACCGGGTTTCCTGATCCGGCAGCGGGGTTCTGAACAGGTTGCGCGCCGGCCATAAAAACTCCAACCTGACTTGGCGGCTCAAAAAGGTCCGGAATACTGTCGCCGTCGGAACAGCCCATGAACCTGCCATCTTGAAGTTGGTACAACGAGTTTGACTCATCAGTGGCCGACTCGCCGTCAGAGCCGGCGGCCGCCTCATCACCAGACCCGGATGGATCAGAGGGCCCTCCATGGATGCATCCCACAAAAGCGCGCCTTAAGGAAGGCCGGGCCCGGGCGGGTCATGCGCGCTGAGCCGTTTCGATGAGATCGGCGCAGAGATCCGGCTCGGGGCCCGGCTCACCAACCTTGCCAATGAGGACATGAATTCCGCCAAAGGGGACCCGGTACCCGTACTCAATTGAGCCGGCGTCGGGGCCCCAGTCCTCGTCGTCGACGTAGAGCTTGCCGCGACGACTCTTGGTCATCCGGCCTACGGCGTATCCCTTGAGCCCTTCGAAGCTGCCCTTCAAGAACTCAAATCCACCGTGCGCTGGCCCCACGGTGGGCGCCAACTGTCGTGGAATTGTCACGGCAGATGTCCTTGAACTAGGACTTAGTCGTGGAGCCATCGCAACTAGGAAGCTTGAAGAGGTTATGCGGGACAAGGAACACGAGGGTTTATACTGGTTCGACCCCTTACGGTGAAGGTAAAAGCCTGCGTCCAGTTCGAGGTGTTACTGATTAGGGTTACGATCGCCAGGGAGCTACACAGCTATGCCCGGCTCTCGATGAGATTGTTGTCGCCCTTGAACCGCTGCCGGGTCCTCCCTTTATATAGGGAGGCTGACGCCCTGCAGCCTTTAGAGTCCCGGCCGGCTCATAAGAGCCTCGGGCTCGGACTCTAATTAATACTTTCCTTACATTACAAGTCTATTATAACAATGATTGTAACTACGGGCTTTAAGCCATATCCGGGTCTCAGCCCATCTCTGGCCCATTATCTTGAAACTTAGCTCCGGGCTTCTGGTAATGACCCTTAGAGTAACCCGGCCTCCTGGCGGGTGACTCCCAGGTCTATATCCTCAACAACTTCTAAGTTCTGGGACTCCTTCCAGAAGGCCATGGCCACCAACATCGCTTCAGCACAGCTTTCCACTCAAACTAGTGGCCAAGTCGAGCGAGTCAATCAAATTCTTGAAGATATGCTTAGGGCTTGTGTCATTTCCTTTGGCATGAAATGGGAAGATTGTCTTCCATATGCCGAATTCTCCTACAACAACAGCTTCCAAGCCAGTTCGGGCAAGGCCCCATTCGAGATCCTCTATGGCAGAAAGTTCCGTACTCCTCTCAATTGGTCAGAGACTGGTGAACGCCAACTTCTTGGCAATGACTTAATCACAGAGGCTGAAGAAATCTGTAAAGTCATCCGTGAAAATCTCAAAGTCGCGCAGTCGCACCAGAAGAGTTACTATGATAGTAAGCACCGTGATTTGGCTTTCGAGATCGGAGACCATGTCTACCTCCGCGTCTCTCCAATGAAAGGCACTCGTCGTTTCGGTATCAAAGGGAAGCTTGCCCCTAGATACGTGGGCCCTTTCAAGATCATTGGCAAAAGAGGCGACCTCGCCTATCAACTTGAGCTTCCTTCCTACTTCGCGAACGTGCACGATGTGTTCCACGTGTCACAGCTTCGCAAGTGCTTCAAGACTCCTGAATGCACCATCAACTTCGAAGAGATTGACCTCCAAGAAGATCTGTCTTATCATGAGCACCCCGTTGCTATTCTCGAAGAAACTGAGTGCAAGACTCGCAACAAGTCAATCAAATTCCTGAAAGTGAAGTGGTCGCACCATTCCGACCGAGAAGCCACATGGGAACGTGAGGATCACCTCCGTTCTGAATATCTGGAGTTCTTTCAGTCCTAGATCTCGGGACGAGATCCTCTCCTAGTGGTGGAGTGTTGTAACACCCCGGATGTAACTTTCCATATTTGTAACTCCAACTCTTGCCATTTTCAGCTATGTGTTGATATTTCCCTTCGTGGTCGGGTTTTGTTTTCCGTTTTGCATTTTTTTCATGTCATGCATCTCATATCATGTCATCATGTGCATCTCATTTGCATACGTGTTCGTCTTTTGCATCCGAGCATTTTCCCCGTTGTCCGTTTTGCAGTTCGGAACTCCCACCTCCTCCTGCGCACCCCTCTTGTTTCTTTTCGTAAGCGAGTGTTGAACGTTCTCGGAATGGACCGAGGCTTGCCAAGTGGCCTTGGTATACCACCGGTAGACCACCTGTCAAGTTTCGTGCCATTTGGAGGTCGTTTGGTACTCCAACGGTTAACCGGGCAACCGCAAAGTCCTTTTGTGTGTTGCAGCAAAACCCCCCTTCAAACAGCCCAAAACCCCTCTAAGTCACCCCCATGATCTAGGTCGTTCGATCACGATCGTGTGGGCGATAACCGCACTCCATTTGGAGTCTCCTAGCTCCCTATGCCTATATAAACACCCCCCCCAAATTTCGCAAATCAAACCCTAAAAAATCGGCCTCCGGCACCGCCGGACACGTCCGCCGCCACCGGATGAAAGCCGCCGCTGCCCCACGCCAATCACAGCCTGCCACGTGTCGCCTCCTCACCGGCGCCGGCGCCGGCCCGCGAAG
>NC_057799.1:586505625-586526885 GCF_018294505.1 Triticum aestivum | reverse complement strand
GCCACCTCAGCGTCCGTGCCCGCACACGTCCTCGCCCCCCGACGCCTCCTCCCCGGCGTCCCCCGGCGCCTCCTCCTCCTTCCTCGCCCGAGCTAGCTCCGGTGAGCAGCAGCAGCAGCTCCGGCGAGCTTCGGCTGGCCAGATCCCGATCCAGATCGCCTAGGGCTGACTTTCTTCCCCCCCTCCCGAATTTCTCCAAGTCTGGAATATTTGCAATATCTTGCTTTGTTCAATGCATCATAACTCTCTTCATATAGCTCCGTTTCGTGCGGGTTATATATCGAAATGTTCGTCTCGAGATCCTCTTCAATTTGTTCCATTGCACCATGTTCATTTGAGTCCATATTGATACCCAAATCTCTCGTGCAAGAGTGCTAGTTGCTGTTAACTGCTGTTACTTATCAGAACTTGAGCATTTGTTATTTTTTTGCATTTAATATGTGCACCTTATTAGTATGAGCTCTACATGTGTTTTGATGTATGCCATGCCATCTTTATAGAGTTGTATGCCATGTATTTTTGTGATCTCTGTGGTGACTAGCACAAGCATGCAAACTAGGCTTCGTAATGTTTCTGATTTCAGGGTCTTAGTAATTTTACCAAGTCTGTGACTGCTGTTATTTTGTTGCTATGTATCCATGTGTCTACAGAGAGATCCATGCTCCTTTTGGAGATGTTCAGTAAGGATGTTTTGTAGATATAGTTGTGCTCTATCCATTCATGCCCTTGTTTTCAATTATGGAGTGCCATAGCATAACCCAATCTTGCTCTACTTTTGCTATAAAATATTTCTGGGAGATTGTTAACATGATATGCACTTTTGCCAAGCTTGTTGTAGTTGATCCTTTCATGCAATGTACTTGCTCTTGCCATGGATAGCTTCATAAACATGCCATCTTGCTGTAGGTATGCTTGGTTTGTCATGAATTGCTTTGTGGTGAGTATATCAAGCTCACAAAGATGCCCTCATAATGTATGTTTCTGCCATGCTCTGTTTTTCTGCTAAGTCTGAAACCTGATAACGAAACTTGCTATGTTTAAATGGTTGCCATCATATCTTCTGTTCCTTTTTGGCTTATGGTCAGTAAGGGACTTTTGTCATATGCATTTAGTAGATTCATGCCATGCCTTGTTTTTCTATGTTAAGTTCTTGTAGTATGTTGATTTCTTGCTCTGAACATTGCTAGCTGATGCTGTTTCAGGCATGTCCAGTAATTTCACAAAGTCTGTGAACCTGTTATCTTTTGCACTTTTCCGATGCTTGTTTGAGCCTGCTGTGCTGTGATCTAGCCGTAGCTCACTGATCATCTTTTGTCAAGCATCTTTTGTAGATAACTGTCATATGCTTTGTTGCTATGTTGGGGTGCTGTAGCATTGTTACTTGTTGCATTTTAGGTGCTATCATGCTGTTAATCGCATAATCGTGTCATTCTTGTTTTGCTTGCCATTTGCAAACCGTGCATCCATTTCCGGTGATCTTTATATCGATTTCGACCGAAATCATCTCATATTTCCAGTGGCATGCTTGGTTTGCCAAGTTACTGCCTTGTTCATCATTTTTCTTCCGGAGCACGCATATGCATCGCATACCACATCTCGCATATCATACATGTTTTGCATCATGTTGCTTGTGCATTTCCCGTGATTTATTGTGGTTTCGTTGCTTGTGTTCTTGTTTTGGGTAGAGCCGGGAGACGAGTTCATGAACAAGGAACCTGTTGAGTACGTTTACGAGGATCAAGCTTTCGATAACTCTGAGAACCTTGCAGGCAAGATGACCATACCCTCGAAATCACCTCTATCTTTGCTTTGCTAGTTGTTCGTTCTATTGCTATGTTGCCCTACCTACCACTTGCTATATCATGCCTCCCATTTTCCCATGTTAAGCCTCTAACCATCCTTTCCTAGCAAACCGTTGTTTGGCTAAGTTACCGCTTTTGCTCAGCCCTTCTTATAGCGTTGCTAGTTGCAGGTGAAGTTGGAGTTGGTTCCATGTTGGAACATGGATATTTTGGAATATCACAATATCCCTTATTTAATTAATGCATCTATATATTTGGTAAAGGGTGGAAGGCTCGGCCTTATGCCTGGTGTTTTGTTCCACTCTTGCTGCCCTAGTTTCCATCCTACCGGTATTATGTTCCTTGAGTTTGCGTTCCTTACGCGGTTCGGTGATTTATGGGACCCCCTTGACAGTTCGCCTTGAATAAAACTCCTCCAGCAAGGCCCAACTTTGGTTTTACCATTTGCCACCTAAGCCTTTTTTCCCCGGGTTTTCGCGAGCCCGAGGGTCATCTTTATTTAAACCCCCGGACCAGTGCTCCTTCGAGTGCTGGCCCAAACCGAGTGATGTCCGGCGCCCCCTGGGCAACCAGGGTCTATGCCAACCCGACGTCTGGCTCATCCGTTGTGCCCTGAGAACGGGATATGTGCAGCTCCTATCGGGATTTGTCGACACATTCGGGTGGCTTTGCTGGTCTTGTTTTACCATTGTCGAAATGTCTTGTAAACCGGGATTCCAAGACTGATCGGGTCATTTCGGGAGAAGGTTTATCCTTCATTGACCGTGAGAGCTTATGATGGGCTAAGTTGGGACACCCCTGCAGGGTATTATCTTTCGAAAGCCGTGCCTGCGGTTATGAGGCAGATGGGAATTTGTTAATGTCCGGTTGTAGAGAACTTGTCACTTGACCCAATTAAAATACATCAACTGTGTGTGTAGCCGTGATGGTCCCTTCTCGGCGGAGTCCGGGAAGTGAACACGGTTTGAGTTATGCATGAACGTAAGTAGTATCAGGATCACTTCTTGATCACTTCTAGCTTTGCGCCCGTTGCGTTGCTTCTCTTCTCGCTCTCTTTTGCGTATGTTAGCCACCATATATGCTTAGTGCTTGCTGCAGCTCCACCTCATTCACCATCCTTTCCTATAAGCTTAAATAGTCTTGATCTCGCGGGTGTGAGATTGCTGAGTCCTCTTGACTCACAGATTCTACCACAAACAGTTGCAGGTGCCGACGATGCCAGTGCAGATGACGCAACCGAGCTCAAGTGGGAGTTCGATGAGGAACGTGGCCGTTACTATGTGTCTTTTCCTGATGATCAGTAGTGGAGCCCAGTTGGGACGATCGGGGATCTAGCATTTGGGGTTATCTTATTTTCATTTGGATTTGACCGTAGTCGATCTATGTGGGGTTTTTGGATGATGTATGAATTATATTTATGTATTGTGTGAAGTGGCGATTGTAAGCCAACTCTCGTTATCCCATTCTTGTTCATTACATGGGATTGTGTGAAGATGACCCTTCTTGCTACAAAACCACAATGTCGTTATGCCTCTAAGTCGTGCCTCGACACGTGGGAGATATAGCCGCATCGTGGGCGTTACACCTACGTAGATGAAGTGAGGAAGCTGGAGGAGTGCTTCAATAGTATACAAGCGGAGCACGTTCCCCGAGTGGAGAACTAAAGGAAATATGCCCTAGAGGCAATAATAAAGTTATTATTTATTTCCTCATATCATGATAAATGTTTATTATTCATGCTAGAATTGTATTAACCGGAAACATAATACATGTGTGAATACATAGACAAACATAGTGTCACTAGTATACCTCTACTTGACTAGCTCGTTAATCGAAGATGGTTGTGTTTCCTAACCATAGACATGAGTTGTCATTTGATTAACGGGATCACATCATTAGGAGAATCATGTGATTGACTTGACCCATTCCGTTAGCTTAGCACTTGATCGTTTAGTATGTTGCTATTGCTTTCTTCATGACTTATACATGTTCGTATGACTATGAGATTATGCAACTCCCGTTTACCGGAGGAACACTTTGTGTGCTACCAAACGTCACAACGTAACTGGGTGATTATAAAGGTGCTCTACACGTGTCTCCGAAGGTACTTGTTGAGTTGCCGTATTTCGAGATTAGGATTTGTCACTCCGATTGTTGGAGAGGTATCTCTGGGCCCTCTTGGTAATGCACATCACTATAAGCCTTGCAAGCAATGTGACTAATGAGTTAGTTGCGGGATGATGCATTACGTAACGAGTAAAGAGACTTGCCGGTAACGAGATTGAACTAGGTATTGAGATACCGACGATCGAATCTCGGGCAAGTAACATACCGATGACAAAGGGAACAATGTATGTTGTTATGCGGTTTGACCGATAAAGATCTTCCTAGAATATGTAGGAGCCGATATGAGCATCCAGGTTCCGCTATTGGTTATTGACCGGAGACGTGTCTCGGTCATGTCTACATAGTTCTCGAACCCGTAGGGTCCGCAGGCTTAAAGTTCGGTGACGATCGGTATTATGAGTTTATGTGTTTTGATGTACCGAAGGTAGTTCAGAGGCTCGGATATGATCATGGAGATGACGAGGAGTCTCGAAATGGTTGAGATGTAAAGATCGATATATTGGACGACTATATTCGGACACCGGAAGTGTTCCGGGTGATTTCGGAGAAAACTGGAGTGCTAGAGGGGTTACCGGAACCCCCCAGGGAAGTATTGGGCCTTGATGGGCCCTAGTGGAGAGAGAGAGGGGCCGGCCAGGGCAGGCCGCGCGCCCCCTCCCCTTGAGTCCGAATAGGACAAGGAAAGGGGCGGCGGCGCCCCCCTTGCCTTTCCCCTCTCCCACTCCTTCCTTCCCCCTCCTAGTGGGACTATGAAAGAGGAGTCCTACTCCCACTAGGAGGAGGACTCCTCCTGGCGCGCCCTACAGGGCCGGCCGGCCTCCCCCCTTGCTACTTTATATACGGGGGCAGGGGGGCACCTCTAGACACAACAATTGATCTCTAGATCTCTTAGCCGTGTGCGGTGCCCCCCTCCACCATATTCCACCTCGGTCATATCGTAGCGGTGCTTAGGCGAAGCCCTGTGTCGGTAGCAACATCATCACCGTCATCACGCCGTCATGCTGACAGAACTCTCCCGTGAAGCCCTGCTGGATCGGAGTTCGCGGGACGTCATCGAGCTGAACGTGTGCTGAACTCGGAGGTGCCGTATGTTCGGTACTTGGATCGGTCGGATCGTGAAGACGTACGGCTACATCAACCGCGTTGTGCTAACACTTCCGCTTTTGGTCTACGAGGGTACGTGGACAACACTCTCCCCTCTCGTTGCTATGCATCACCATGATCTTGCGTGTGCGTAGGAAATTGTTTGAAATTACTACGTTCCCCAACAAGAACGGCATCGCCGACTACCTGTCGAAACGCGCTGCCCTCAAACTACCTCTGGAACCAGGTACTTTTGTGCTTCGATTAACTCAGCCATCCATTCAACCATCAACAGAGCAGAACAAGCGGAGGAAATCAGGACCCGGCAAGTACTTTCCCGCCGAGCTCCCCGGGGCCGCCGGCGAAGATGTTGCCGGAAGACACTGAGCCTGCCGTGGGGCAACAGACTCCGGCAGGGCGTCAACCCCTGGCCGTAGAGACAACCGCTCCCACGGTAGAAGAGATGCCTTTGGTCCTTGCCGTCGAGCCTCAGGCCCCGGCATGGGCGCAGCATACTGTTCAATTTCTCCAAACGGGGGAGCTTCCTGAGGATCAGGAAGAAGCGGAAAAGGTAGCCCGTCGGTCTGCCATGTATCAGTTCGTCGACGATGTTCTGTACAGAAAAACGTCGAATGGTGTGAAATTGAAGTGCATTCCCCGGGAGGAAGGACTGGAGCTGTTGGCAGAGATACATGGAGGCATATGTGGCTCCCACATAGGGTCGAGAGCCCTTGCCGGCAAGGCATTCCGGCAAGGTTTCTTCTGGACCACCGCCCTCCAGGATGCGACGGTGCTAGTAACCAAGTGTGAAGCGTGCCAGTTCCATTCAAAGAAGCTTCAACAACCGGCGCAAGATCTCCAAACAATCCCTCTCTCCTGGCCATTCTCGGTCTGGGGGCTCAACATACTGGGCCCCTTTCCCCGTGCTGTCGAGGGCTTTGAGTACTTGTACGTCGCAGTCGACAAGTTCACAAAGTGGCCAGAAGTGGAAGCAGTGAGAAAGGTGACAGCACAATCAGCCGTCAAGTTCTTCAAGGGGCTAGTCTGCCGTTTTGGCGTACCAAACAGAGTCATCACTAACAACGGCACGCAGTTCACGAGCCGCACCTTCATGCAGTACATCCAAGACCTTGCCAGCAAGGTCTGTTTTGCTTATGTTGCACATCCACGGAGCAACGGCCAAGCTGAGAGGGCCAATGCAGAAGTGTTGCGAGGCCTCCGGACAAAGACTTTTGACAGGCTGCACAAGTACGGAAGACGCTGGATTGATGAATTGCCGGCGGTTCTTTGGTCAATCAGAACGACACCAAATCGAGCCACCGGCCAGACACCCTTCTCCCTCGTTTACGGGGCAGAAGCAGTTCTCCCCATGGAACTCACATACGGGTCACCCCGAGTGCTCGCTTATGACGAGCTTGAGCAAGAGCAATTGCGTCAAGATGATGCAACGCTCCTCGAGGAAGATCGTCTTCGGGCGGCTGTGCGAGCAGCGCGCTACCAGCAAGCCTTGCGCCGCTATCATAGCCGCAAGGTTCATGCCCGAAGCTTTGAGGAAGGCGACCTTGTTCTTCGGCGCTTTCAGTTGGCCAAGAATTCCAACAAGTTGACGCCGAAGTGGGAATGCCCTTATCGGGTAATACGAGTCACCAGGCCCGGCGCAGTCCGCCTGGAGACCGAAGATGGTATTCTAGTGAGCAACTCCTGGAATATCGAACATCTTCGCAAATTTTACCCATAAGGCGCGGTTGCCGGGCCTCCCGGCAAGCCACCCTTTTGTACAAGCCTTGCCGACAAGGCATGTAACCCTTTGTACAAAGCCAGGCGCAGACCCTGAGCATAAATAAATGAAGCGCTGGCGCCCTAAGTTTTAGCATGCATGCTAGATTGAGTCTCTCCCTCGGTTAGGGTTGATAGTGCTTAGCGGCGACTAACCCCTAGCGTATGAGGTCGAGTATGCGTCTTTCTGTTCTTTCCCGTCCTTTTTAGGTTCACAGGATGCATGAACATCTCTGATGAGCTGTTTGGAAGAAAGAGGACAGGCCGACGTCCCGACCTCGGCAAGCCAAGGTTGCCGGGGGCTGCAGGCCCAAAGATCCGACCACGACAAGCCAAGGTCGCCAGGGGCTGCTGAACCAGATAAGTCTTTTGTCCCCTAGTATGCATTTTAGTACGTAATTGGGACGTATGAAACCTCGTTTATTCCTAGACCACTACTTTGTTCTTCATGGACAACAAAATTGGTTCCTTTTGTTGGGAGTTGGTGTGGTTTCATGGGAATTTCCAGATGTTGTCCATCACAGGTGGGAGCTATGTCGACCCCACAACCAGGAGACCATCTATGATAGCTTCGTCGCGGTCTACTTCGACCACCGCTACCAATGTTCACCATCATTTGTGGTTAGTATAACCTTAACCGATGTTTTGGGTGTTGCTAACTCCGTCGAGGTAGAGACGCATGCTCCATCTGGCCACCGGGATAGCAGACCAAGGACGTATATGGTTCTGGCAAGTCGTCTTCAACCTTAATGCTTTTTTTGTATCCACTAGTGGATCGTAACCCTTGGCCCTGCCATTTGATGAGGGTTATAACTAATGTTGTGTCGATCTACTTTGACATAGAGCACGAGCCAAGATCCTCCAGAATGTCCCCGCTTCGACGAAGCCTCGGCGAGGTCTCTCTTATAGTAGTCAAGCACTGGTAGTTTCATAGCTATTTATGGGGGGATGCGATACGATCAGATGATCCCACAAATATGGGAAACCTATCTTTCATAATCGATGAATCTCTCACATAGATAGTTACCCTGACTCATCTATACCTACTAATAAAGCAAGGTGCGTTTCTCCGCTTTTTTCATCTGTTCACCAACGAAAAGATTTTTCTTTTATCCGAGGTGGTACTAGCTTCCGTGTGCTAGAAAAGAAAAACGGGTTGTCCAGATTTCGTACCTTGGCTGGCCGTTGAGGCCCAATGCAGCAAGGCCACTTATTTTCCTACGCACACAGCTGGCAGAATCCTATTTACCGCACAGAGCGTCAAATACCCAAAGTTTCGCACAAGTCGCCCAATACTGGGCCAGGCCATTTTCATTATATCTTGTATTCTGTCTTTTTCCTCTTTCTTTCTCTTTTTCTTTCCTAATGATTTTTACGTTTTACCCTTCCAAGTTTAATTTCGTTTTTTCTTTTCTAATAAATTCGAAATTTTCAAAAAACCTCAGAATTTCAATTTTTGGTTCAATTTTTGATAAATATTTGAATGCCTAAAAAAACAATTGTTTTATAAAAGTTCAGAACTTTGTTTTTGTTCTGAATTTTTTTCAAAACAAAACAAAAGTTCCCAATGTTTTCAAAAAATGTTTATATTTTATGCAATTATTCACAATTTCCATTGTTTCCTTTTGCATTTAGAAAAATGTTTCAAATTTGAAAATGTTTTTTTTGTGAAATGGTTACGAAATTAAAATAATTTTCTTAATTGAAAAAACATTTTCAAAAACTTTCTAAATGCTCAAAACATGTTACCATTTAAAAAAAATCACTAATTCAAAAAATGTTCAGTTTATTAGAAAAGGTTCATGTTTTCAGATTTTTTTTGTGAATTTAGGAAAATATATTCCAATTTAAAATTTTGCTCATGTCTTTTGGGAATATTCAGAATTTTCAAAAACTGTTTGAAATTTCAGAAAATGTTCATGTTTCAAAGAATATACGCAAATTCATTCTTATTTTTTATGATAGGTTTGAAAAAAAATTAAAATATGTTTCAAATCTAATGCTGCATTATGTTCTTACATAGCCGCGCTTGCCATTGGTCAATAGAACGTGTTTGTTCAACTAGCTAGCAGCATGTCGTCGAGTCTTTGATTTATGCGCTGTAATTAGTAATACATTTGGTTATGCCGTGATAGGAGACGCCGACCAACTCCACCATTATCAAGATCTCGTCGGCCAAACATGACCCACGAGAAGATCGCAGCTCCTAGCTCTGTCGGCCACCGCTACGGAGACTATTTTCGGAGGACACATCATTTCTCTCCCGTTGCTTGTCGTAAACATGACCCACGAGAAGATCGCAACTCCTAGCTCTGCCGGCCACCGCTACGGAGACTATTTTCGGAGGACACATCATTTCTCTCCCGTTGCTTGTCGTAATAAATATCCCCCGTTGCAACGCCCGGGCATATGCGCTAGTAGACATATAAACCATTAGCATGGACTAATAAGGTAACTACTTTTTGTAATGGCTTGATCAGATCACACGATGGGAGGGGTGCTCACACTTACATGGTGTACACTATTCATGAGTACATACACGTTCTTGGTGGCTAATTTGCAAGTAATTCATAATATGTATGTGTGTGTGTGTGTGTATATATATATAGTGCTAATTTTGTAATCAATTGTATAATTTGAATACTAAATTTGATTGAAATAATACAAAAGATTCCTATTGCCGGCGGGAGGGCTCCCTAGATATTTCTTTGAATTTTGTTACGGTTTGTGTCCTACTCAAGAACGCGAGACGATGGCAGCTCCCTAAAGATGGAATAAGATTCTTCCCACCCAGCACCCGCCTCAATGGTGTATCTAGCATTGTCGGAGGTTGTGTGGAGGTGTGTCTTCGGCGGATCTTGCAGGATTTGGTCGGTGGTTGTCTTTGGTGGATCTACTCGGATCCGGTCTACGTCGTCTATGTTTTGTTTGTTTTACGTGTCTCTTTATCGGCAGTGGTTGCTGTTCTGGTGTGCTAGTCCTATGATCGTTAGCACGATGACTTCCTGGCTGTCTACTACAACAAGTTTTGTTCGGGACCGGTGAGGGAGGGCGACGACGGTGGCGCGCCTTCAGATGGCTTCAATGCTTGTACGTTGCTAAATGGTCTAAGAATTTGGATGCAATATTTATTATTTTTGTGTTCGTTGTACAGTCATTATTAAAGATGAATACATAGAAAGTTTTCTAAAGAAGGGCATATCCCATAGTATCCCATGATTTTTTAATTAAAAAACCCCGGAAAACACAAGGACACGGGTGGGTACGTGCGTGATAGGCTAGGGATACGGCTGGGCCTATAAACAGCCTCGACCCATATAGAAAACCTACCAGGGGGTCGCACGAACGAAGGTGCTTCCAGCAGCAGCGAACGACGCGCCGCCCTTTCCTAGATCTCAGCCACTGCCGCCGCCGCCGCATGGGCTCAATGCCGTCACTGCCGCTGGACTCGACACCACCTCCGCCGCCTGGACTAGACCGGCGATGGCTCTCCCCAGCATCCTCTCCTCCGGACGGCAGGTAACCTCAAACTCATCATCCTCTCATGTCTTCATCTCTGTGATTTTGTTTTCATCCGTTGAGTTGCCGGCTTGTGTAGTTGAACTGCTCAAGATTTGCATGTTATTGCTTTGTGATTTGGAGAGTAAGTGGTACTTTGGGGTGTGTATTCTGCTACTATGTACTAGCTTCTTGTGCTGTGAGGTGTGAACTTAGTGGACCGCATCACAATATATTGTATGCACTGGATCAAGTGGAATTACTCTATAAATTTTAAAGATGTCATGTTTTGTAAACAAGTGCGTATACTGATGAATTAGATTGTGTTCATCCTGCACTTGTAAGATGTCATGTTCTGTAAACAGGCGTATGATTATCTAACCACGAACACATGATTTGAATCCTGCTGAACACATGCACATTATGTTCAACAATTACAATGACCCTTTTGTATATTGGCTGTTAATTTAGGCCGTAGGATACACAGTCGTTGCTATCTCGACGCCCAGTGGAAATCTGTTTCTAGGTTCTGCATGCCATTCACGATTAGGGTACGTACAACCAGGCATGCACTTCACCTGGCCAGACTGTCCACTGACAGACAGCTTAGAACTAGGATTCACACGCATTAGCTAGCTACGCATTTCTCAACTTATTGTTCTGTTAATAACACTAGTACTTCTCCGTGTTAAGCAGGACCAGATTGGATAATGCCAAAAGCCCGAAAGGCCTGCGGTGGACATTGTCATTACCTGAAGATAGCTGACTGAATACTGTGACATCTCTTGGAACATCAAACCGTGGGTGCATGCTTTTGTGGCATCTCGTGGATATTTACTAGGTGTATTGTACGCAGTTTTTGCGAGCTCTCCCCAGGTTTACAATGAGTCTGCTGTGGGTGGCTTGCAGATCTTGTGTTTAGCTGCTCACTTCATTGAATACTAGCGCTGCTGCTGCTTTCTACCCAATGCTCATGAATGATTTCTGCTTGGCTGCTTGTTGTTCCCAGTCAATTAGCAATTTGAAAATTAAATTAGTTGGGCACGCAATTTATTTAGCGCAAATCATCGTTGTATGTGTCTTTCTAGTTCGTCTAGTGATAGTAATTTGGCACAGATTCGGTCTAGCCTAGCACATATATTTCAGGAAAGTTAGTATCACAGATTCAGTGTAGCCTAGCACATTTCTTTCAAAAATATGCAAGTATCATAGATTCAGGCTAGCCTAGTGCATACACCTCTCAGGAACAGAAGTATCTTGCAGAAAGTTGTATCATTACTTTGAGTTTCTTTGATGAGTTTACTCTTCTACTCGGTATACTTACGTGCTCATGTCATTCCATGAATTAATGCAGAGGCAGTGTTGGAGAAGATGGCGTCCCAGATTGGGTAGTAGAGATTGTGAAGAGCAATATGGATATCTACCTTACTGAGAGGGAATATAGGTGTAATACATAGTGCATATTATGGTAAGGGTTCTGCAGGCCGTACAACAGTAGATGTACGACCATTTCAGCAGTGGATTGTAATGATGGCTACTGGTTTCCAGGTATATGTTTATGTAGTCATCTGGACGTGCTCGTTGATTATTCCTATAGAGTGTGATATTCTTTATAACTTTTACATGGATGAACCTATTCTGGATAATGAGTTAGCAAGATTATCTGATTGCAAAAGAATTGGTGATGCTTGTGCTTCAGCATACTTAATTGCATGGACTTCAGCTTTTGTAAGTTAAAGTATTTTCTTTCATATTCCAAAATTATATTTGTATACATTTAATCACATAACTGTAAGGTCTAATTTCTTTTACAGATTCAAGAGAAGGATAATTGAGTTGCAGCTGAATTCTCCGGTTGGATCAAGCAGCAAATAAAAACAGAAGATTTTACTTAGCAATACCTGTAGTTTGTAGTTTACAGTGATAGATTGAAAAATGTAATATCATTCGCAAGATCTTTTTCTTTGGTCGAATTGATGCAAATGCTATGGTGTAATATTCTCCATAGTTGTGTTCTCTATAGTCAAATTGATATGAATGATATCTTGTTGCACCAATATATTGGTATTTTTAAATTGTAATGCATATGTATCCTACACTCTTGTATATTTATAATAAATATCTTGATGTTTTCTATTTGTGTATGTGTCATGCTTCAATTTCTCTCCTTTTGTGGTGCTAAGCATCATAATCAAATAATAAACAATTTAAGCAATTGCATCGATTTTATATTAAATAAATGTATATTACATAAAATTGGTTACATAATTTTGTGGTTAATAATTAAAAATAAATTCATTAATTATGTTGTCGTACTAATATAGTAGTGTTACTAATGGTGTTACTATAGTTACAAGATATGTTACTAGTGTAGTTGACAAATATAGATTGTAGTGTTATGATATTTGGATAATATGTTACAAGTTGTGTTACTATAGCTACGAAAACATGTTACCACAATGTTCTACATCTACGAAAATATGTTACTGCAAGTGTTACTGTAGTTTCAAAAATGTGTTACCAGCGCGTTTCGTAACACATAATATGCATGTTACTATAACGTAACAGTAACACAATTTTTAATATATTGTAACAATTGCTATATGTTACAGTGGACACCACTTAGTAACACGGTCTAATGGAACACATTTCAGAATATGTTACTACCTGGTTTAGTAACACTATTTTGGGCCTGTAGTAACATAACACCGTGTTACGAAAGCTCTGTCCTGTTGTAGTGGGTGCTCCCCTTTTCCTGTGCCCAAGAATTATTCCCTGGGCCAGAATTTGGTTGTAGTGCGGTAGCAAGAAAGTAAATGAGAGGCCTAGACCTATTTCACTCCGCGAAAACCTAGATTTGCTTTATCGGGTATCAAACGGGAACTCCGAGCAAATAAAACACCTGCCTCCGCCAAAAGCGTGAGCGTGGTCATGATTGAAGTAGGGAAACGTCAAGGCTTGTTGCCGGGCGTTGGTGTTTATCTTAAAAATAACAAGGATTCGCTCCTTGGCGCGGGCCTCGCTCACGCACAAAGAAGCAGTGTCGGTGTCAAAACCGGCGGATCTCGGGTAGGGGGTCCAGAACTGTGCGTCTAAGATCGATGGTTACAGGAGACGGGAGACACGATGTTTACCCAGGTTCGGGCCCTCTCTATGGAGGTAATACCCTACTTCCTGCTTGATTGATCTTGATGAATATGAGTATTACAAGAGTTGATTTACCACAAGATCGTAATGGCTAAACCCTAGAAGCCTAGCCTGTATGACTATGGTAATGAGTATATATCTTTCCGGACTACTCCCTCCGGTTTATATAGACAGCGAGGGGATCTAGGGTTACATAGAGTCGGTTACATATGAAGGAATCTTCATAATTGGTCGCCAAGCTTGCCTTCCACGCCAAGGAGAGTCCAATCCGGACATGGGTACAATCTTCGGCCTTCGTGTTTTCAAAGCCCATCAGTCCGGCCCATGGATAACAGGTCGGACGCCCGAGGGCCCCTTAGTCCACGACTCCCTCAGTAGCCCCTGAACCTGGCTTCAATGACGAGGAGTCCGGCGCGTAGATTGTCTTCGGCATTGCAAGGCGGGTTCCCTTTTTCTGAACTCCCAGATTGTCTTCGGACGCGTTGATAGTATCCGGACATGTCACACACACCATACACAACCACAGAGATAATATAATATTTCACGAGTCCAATCCGCTGGTGACTTTTTGGTAATATGACATCACGCCCGCCCGGCCATCATTTACGAACCGTTGGCTAGCCCGCCGTCCCACGTTTCAAGACGTGGCTTTATTGGCATGTCTTATCCAAGCGAGATCGTGTCTCCCATTTTTTAAGGGATTCTCATCAACCCAGACGTGGGTAACCCAACCGCCGCTTGGGTAAAACTCCTTGGGAATAGGCAAGTTTTGAGGCCCAGGAGGAGACGTTTGATATTCGTGGCCTTCATATAGGGGTACAGACCCGTCTTTTTCTTTCACGCTTGCTTCTTCCTCAACCCCTGCTACCCCGAGTTCCAACACTCGAGCTTCAATCGCTACCAGCCCCAATCATGTCCGGATCCAGCCGTCAAGGCCGGTGGGTGGCTTCTTCTGCCACGGTGGGAGATATTGCAAAGCTTCGGGCGGCGAGGTATCTGACTGCAGAAATCCTTCATCGGCTTCCTACCGAGGGGCAGGTTATTCCCACCCCCAGATCTGGTGAGAGGGTCGTGTTTGTGTCCCACTTCCTCTACGGGTTAGGGTTTGCCCTTAACCCGTTCGTCCGAGGGCTCATGTTCTATTATGGGCTAGATTTTCACGATCTAGCCCCGGACTCTATTCTTCTTATCTCGGCGTTCATCGTTACGTGCGAAGCGTTCCTCCGAACTCCTCCGCACATCGGCTTGTGGCTCAAGATCTTCGATGTGAAGCCGCAAGTGATAGAGGGGGAGCAGACAGAGTGCGGTGGTGCCATAGTGAGTAAGCTTGCTAGCGCTGTTTGGCTGAAGGGATCCTTTGCCAAATCTTTCGATTTATGGCAGCAGGGGTGGTTCTATATCACCGAGCCCCGTGGCTCCAAGTGGACAGCTGCGCCCGTATTTCGATCCGGCCCCCCAATTCAGCTTGCATCGTGGATTAAGGGGTTGGACTGAGGATCAACGGACGAGGTGCGGACCTTGCAAAGTCGCATACGGAACCTCATTGAGAGGGACATCAATATCGTCAACGTTGTTCAAGTAATGCTAGTCCGCCGGACCCTGCCGTGCCAGCGACGGCCCCTCCGCCTGTGGGAGTTTAATCCAGAAGGGCCACGAACTCTTCAGCACTTCTTCGGCGCTATGCACGAAAGAATGTGGAAATTATTTTTTGGGAAACGAAAGCAATGGCCGTACACCGAAGAAGATGTTGGCCTACACTGTAACCATCCGGACACCCGGTAAGTGCCCGTTCGCCGAACACCTCGTAAATCGGATACCCTGTGGTAAGACACTGACCGAACCATCCTTTTTCCGGGCTGGATAAAGAAAGTGGAGCGGATTAGGTGTCTGGCTCCCCTCCCCGAAGACGAAGTGGATCCTATGCTAACAAGGATGCTGGCCTCGGCACCACACCGGGTGCCAGCAAGGGAGGGCCAGGAGGATACTGAGAAGACCTGGGATGACCTTTATTCCAGAGGTAAGTCGGATACTGAGTCCGGAGAAATCGACCTTTCCTCGCCTGAAGACAAAGGCGAGAGAGGAGCCAGTATCCCTTCTCCAAGCAGGAGGAAAAGGGCTGCCTCCGAAGGCTGGGAGGGACGGTCTCCCAAAAGGGGAAAAATGTCGCCATCGAGCGGCTTAGGTTTGGAAGGCGATGCCGTTGAACAGCTCCAACATGGTGACAAGCCCTTAACCAAACAGTGAGTGAATCTGGGGTGCTTTGATAGCGTACCGCTCCTTTGCCGTTGCCAAAGATATACGTAACGTGTCTGTGTATTTCTACAGGTTAGCACAGAGTTTTTCGGGGCAATCCTCTTCTTCGGGAGGTCTCCTTCCAGAGATGATGGAAAGCGAGACGCCTCCCCTGTCCTCCTCGCCCAATAAGGCGGACGACTCCGAAGTGTCATCTCGAAGGGTTGTTCTTGCTCAACAAGGTATGCAGGGGATGAAAAAGGCAGTGCCCGAAGGTGGATCTCCGACCGTCCGGGATTCTGGGGCCAATAATAAAGGCCCGGGACTGTCTGGCTTGCCGCCGCCGATGATTCCGGAGACGGGTGAACGAATTCCTTCAAAGGATGACTGTCCTCCTAGAGCGGCTTCCGGAGACCCAGCGGCTCCGAACATATTACGGGACATGTTGTGAAACGCATCTGTCTCGGGGGAGCAGCGTACCTTGATGGGTACAGTGGTTGAGAAGATTTTGTCCGCGAGGAGCGGATTAAATGAAGCCTTCATGCGCGTGCTAAAAGGCTTCAAAGTTTGTGATATAATGTTTTCAGCTATGTTTTATTTGCAAAGATGCACCTGTGTATAGGTAGTAGCCCCTGAGACTCGGGTTGGCTTCCAATAGGAAGCAAATGGAGGATCAAAAAGAATCATTCGAGGACTAACCTGTGGAACTTTGAACAAAGGTTGCTTCCCCCTTGGCCACTTCCCAGACTATGGACATTGCCGAGTTCCAGCGGAAGCTGGATGTAGTAGGGGACAATCTTACGTTAATCAATATGCATCTTGACGAGTCGCAAGGTATGTATTCGGGGCAATCCCCATACATTTTTGTGGTATGAGCATGATGCTAAAATTTATATGCTGGAATATGCGTGGCTGCAGATGGTGCTGCCGCCGTTGAAGTTCTTCGAGCGGAGCTGGCCCGGGCCAAGGAGCAGGCCCGACGTAGCAATGCGGCTACCGAAAAGGCATCGGCTGAGTTAAAGGCCGAACAAGCCGCACAACGCCAAGACAAGGAGAAGATATCCACGATGGCGCTCGAACTGAAAAATGCTACTGGCCGCTGTGAATTTCTGGAGAAGGAGAATGAAGCCAAAATGGCTGAACTTGACAAGTCCTTATAAGAGGCGAGAGAAGTGCGGTCGGAATCCAGAGCAGCCCGTGAGGAGATCCGGCAAGCTAGGGAGATTGCGGCTGGTAAGTCGTTTCTGCTACAGACTAAGTTCAGCGATCCAAACTATGCTCAGCTTGACCGAGTGTGGAGTTCTCCGGACGAGTTTCTAGACTTGCCGAAGAGTTCTTCCGATGCGGCGCAGTATTATCAAGCGCGAGAGGGGTACGCAACAGAGAAGCTTTTTTGGTCACAGTTTGGCGCTTCAAAGCGCCCTTTGTTGCTGAATGAACAGATGTCCCAATGGGCCGAGCTTCATAGGATATCCGGCGCTGCCATGAAGAACGTACTTTGGTTTGGTGTGAAGGCTTGTTGACGCGGTGCCACGTATCGACGCTGTGAAACGGTCGACGTGCATTGAGGGTGCACGGATGGCTTTTGCCCGAGTCAAGACATTCCGGGGGAAGATGAAGGCCATCGATGTTGCGGCGAAGAGTCCACCCAAGGGCAAAGACCATCCTGAACCAGAGCATTATTTTGAAGACGTCCTAGAGACCGCCCGCTTGATAGAGGGTCAGTGCTCGAAAGACATAATGTTTGAGTGAGATGTATGAGAATTGTAAAAGACAATTTTATAGTTAATTTATTTATATGTTTTGCTCGAAAGCTTTGAATTCCTCTTGTGCGTCCGTTTAATATAATCTGAAAGTTTTCCAGTCGTCGGCTTCAACCCCCTCGTAGGAAGTATGGGGGTGTTCGGAAAAGCATTTAATCACTCTTTATCCAACGTCTTGGTCCATGAAGGAGGTGATAATGCGGCGAACCAGGCAATCGGACTATAGGGCGTTAACACTTTCACTTAGCCATAGGAGTTTTATGGTGGGGCTACGATATAGCCCCTGGTATGTATCCGGCGTATTACAATATGATGCCTGACATACTTGATCTGAAAAAGATCCCTCGTGTAACACGGGGAATCGCTAAGGATTCCAATAAGTCGTCAAGTGGTTGGCCAGCTCTCGCCGCATCATGACAGTCAGTTTTTGGCTTTCTCTACTAAGGTACTTGACCAGATGAACCGGAAGCACAATCACAGTAGTTCTCCCTTTACTACCCTAGCCGATGGAGCGGAATGTAGGGTAGCAAGCACAGGAGCCGGGCAACCCAACTATTGACCCAAGACAATGATTCGGAGCTGATGCATATAAGGCCAAACTTGCGACGCCGAAGTACGCTATAGAGCTGTTCGGACTTTTGCTGGCAACTCATTTGTTCCCATACCGAGCCCCTGGCAGGTTATGCCAAGGTATATCTTTGAGACAACCGTAGGAGCCATATTCATTGGCGAAACAACACAGATGATTAATTCGGATACTTTTTTACTGGGACCTGAGCGATATGCCAATGATTACTTTATATATATAAAGGCCACAATCCTGACTATTTGACATGCTCGGGGTCGCAGGCAGAGGAGGAGGCATATTACAGGCTCGAAATAAAGAGTGTGGTCTACAAAAGTTACTTTGGACCTCCTGTCGCATGTCTGCGCCGCCTGTCCTCGGCGAGGGGAGTCCTTGATGGAAGTAGCCCTTTAGGTGAGTGTACGGATCCGAACTCCAATAGAGTTAGTTTAGATATTTGCCCTGTTCGTCACCTATTTTTAAGAGATAGTGAAGGAAGAAATAAAAAGAAAATAGATAAAAAGTGTTACGGGAATGTTTGCAGGCTTGTCCGTAGTGTGCTTCCACCAATGCCCATGGTATCTTGAGTGCGTAGTGATGTATGTGCGGTACACAATGTGCAGGTGTACGGGGTGGGCGGCGGAAGCTGGACTGCTACTTTCGCTCTGGGAGTAATCGATCCTCGAGTGGAGATTGCTTCTGACTCCCGGTATTTCGTTGGTGAACCTCTCCGTTGTCCCTATCGCCTGGCGGCCTCCTCCCTTTGTGTTCGGCGTTGAGCTTGCCGGCCTGCTTAAAGACCCAGCAGTTTCTGTTAGTATGATTAGATGGTTTTATCGGGGTGGCCGTGAATCTGGCAAGGTCGGTCCAATATCCTGTCTAGGTTGGATGGTTCGTCTCGGTTCGCTTTGAATGGCTTCTTCCGTTGACCGGGTTTGGGATTGCTGAATCCGGCGTTGACCGCTGTGTCATGTGATCTTTCATTATCATTGCGACTGTTGTGTTTGCTTCGTCGTGGCTTGCCGTTGCCGTCTCGGATTTTGGAAGTGCCCGGGTCGCTGGCGCTGTTGCTTCTACGAGCGACCAGCTATCTTCTCCCACGCAAAAGCAGGTCATTAGAGCAGTAAGGGCTGTCATGGATTTAGGTCCTTCTTGGCCGAGGTGGCGTGCAAGCCATTCGTCCCGGACGCTGTGTCTGAAGGCTGCGAGGCCTTCCGCGTCCGGACAGTCGACGATTTGGTTCTTTTTGACTAAGAGCCGAGTCCAGAGCTTCCTTGCTGACTCTCCGGGCTGCTGGACAATGTGACTTAAGTCATCGGCATCCGGTGGCTGGACATATGTTCCTTGGAAGTTGTCAAGGAAGGCTTCTTCCAAGTCTTCCCAGCTGCCTATGGAATTTTCAGGCAGGCTATTTAACCAATGTCGAGCTGGCCCTTTTAGCTTTAGTGGGAGGTATTTAATGGCGTGGAGGTCGTCTCCACGGGCCATGTGGATGTGGAGGATAAAATCTTCTATCCATACCGCGGGATCGGTTGTGCCGTCGTATGATTGAATATTGACGGGTTTGAATCCTTCGGGGAATTCATGATCCATTACTTCATCAGTGAAGCAAAGAGGGTGTGCGGCGCCTCTATGTAGGGCTACACTGTGACATAACTCCGAAGGAGTCCATCTGTGGTTTTCGGCTCGGGCATGGCTAGGTTTGTCACGTCCGAATAGGTAGCCGTCGTCGCGTGTCGAGGTATGCCCTCGCGATCCGTAGATCGATCCTGCGTGTCCTGCTCTACTATCCAAGTCCCGTCGAAGGTCGCCTGTACAACCATGAGCTATGTTATTCTTGCCTTTACGGCGAGGTGGGGCGGTCTTATGTTCGGATTGAGTTGCCTCTTTATCCGGACAACGTTGTCGACGACCTGCCGCACTGTGTGATGATGGTACGGGCTCCAACGCCTCGTCATCGAACTAAGGTAGCAATCTACGCTTCGGGTAGCATTTGGCTGGGCCACTAAGGCCGTACTCTTCAGCGGCCAGGACTCCGGTCCATCTATCATTGAGTAGGTCTTGGTCAGCTTGAAGCTGTTGCTGCTTCTTTTTCAGGCTCCTTGCAGTGGCTATTAGCCTGCGCTTTAAGCGCTCCTGCTCGAGGGGTTCTTCGGGTACGATGAAGTCTTCGTCGCCGAGGCTTACCTCATCTTCGGAGAGCGGAAGGTAGTTGTCGTCCTCTGAATTGTCGCTGGGCAGGGCCTCTTCATCGGGGTTGGCTTGCCCGTTTTCATGTTCTTCCTGTTCGGATCTTGCTCCAGCAGCGTCTTTAATTTTTTCAGCGTCGTCCGGAGTACTATTTTCTTTGGTGCCAGCGTTGCTGCGATGTGACTTAGAGCGGCGTTTAGGGCGTCGGTACTTGGACTGTGTCTCAGGAGGTTTATTCTCGACTGGATCTTCTTTGTCATCATCGCTAGCTTTTTTAGGTGTATCAACCATGTACACGTCATGTAAAGAGGTGGCCGTCCCACGTCCCCTAAATGGCGGGTCTTGGCCCTGCTCCTTGTCGGCGTCGTCGTCTATGCCGTCGATGTCTTCGGAGCCATAATCAAGCATGTCGGTTGAGTCCTCGACAGTGGCTATGAAGTGGGTGGCGGGTGGGCAGCGAAATTCTCCATTATCATCCCCTAGCTTGAACCGGACATAGTTCGCCTGTGAGTCCCCCGCCAAGGACAGGTTTTTTAACGAGTTTAACACGTCGCCCAGGGGCGAGTGTTGGAAGATGCACTACAAAAAAAAGACCCATCCGTGACATTTTAGGCCGAACGAATTTTTTTCTGTCATACTTATGACACTTCTATGACGATAATTGTGACAAGACCCGGTATCATCATAGATGGGGTGGGCTCCTACTTCTATGACAAAAAATCATGACAGAAAATGGGCTTTCCGTCCTGGGCGGGCCGGAGACGCAGCTGCATGACATTCTTTGGGCCGTCCATGACGGAAAAAACCGTGGTAGAAGCGAGGGCGAGGAAAATTTTGGGGAGTTCCCGGTTACGGTGGGTGGTCGGGGGCCGAGCGATGCGCGTTTCTCTCGTACACGTACGTACGTGTGTGCAAGGCGTTGGCTCTAACTGAACCCGAGCGGGGCGTTGGGCTCTAACTGAACCCGAGCGATTGCACTGCAGGCTACACGTTACTGAACCCAAGCGATCAATCAATGGCTGATTAGTGAACCCGATCGAGCGATTCCTTCACTACTGCTGCTAACTGAAGCCGATC
>NC_057799.1:586497246-586505247 GCF_018294505.1 Triticum aestivum | reverse complement strand
TGGAGGGCTAGATGAACAGGATGACGCCGTGGAGGGCTGGATGAACAGTAGACGATGGAGGGTTGGATGAACAGTAGCCCGTGGAGGGGTGGTTGAACAGCAGCCCGTGGAGGGGTGGTTGAACAGTAGCCGGTAGAGTAGCGCGCGGTGGAGGCTGGATGAACAGGAGCCCGTGGAGGCTGGAGGAGGTCGACGGTGGATGAACAGTATCCCGTGGAGGCTGGAAGAGGTCGACGGTGGAAATGAACAGTATCCCGTGGAGTCCAGTTTTGCGGTACGCCACACCCCTCCCGATGAACAGGACCCCCGTTTCGACTGTAGCGCTCCAACACAAGTCCGTTTCGTCCGTTTTGCGGTATGCCACACCCCTCCAAATCAACAGGACCCCCGTTTCGACCGTAGGAGGTTCGTTTCCTCCGTTTTGCGGTATGCCAGACCCCTCCCGATGAACAGGATCCCGTTTCGAACGTGGACGGTCGAACACAAGGCCGTTTCCTCTGTTCTACGGCACACCAGGCCTCGTTTCCATCGCCTGTTCCATCCAAGCCCTCCCGATGAACACAACGACGCATTCCGTTCCGACCCAGCCGGTTGGCTCCCCATGAACACGACGACGTCGCTGTTTCTCCGTTCCGACCCAGCCATGTAACGAGCCCTGGCCGTACGTATGCGCAAGTAGGCGTTCGAGACCCCGCCCGTATGTACACATACGTGGCCGTATTTTCTTTCTTGCACACTGGCCGCTGTACGTACGTGTACATGTACGTACACGTTCGCGACCAGAATGACAACGCTACGTACGCTTCGACCAGGTGGGTCTCGACTGTCAGACACTTCCTTGCGTGCGAAGAAGTAGCTGGTGGGTCCCAACAGTCAGGGGGGCGAATCGTTTTTTTCCCGGACGCACTTCCTTGCGTGCGAAGATGTAGCTGGTGGGTCCCAGCAGTCAGGGGGGAAACGTTTTTTTCGTGAAATACAGTGGCCCGTCCGGTGGGTCCCAGCTGTCAGGTGGAGGAATCATTATTTTCCGCGTAATAAGGAGGCACTTCCTTGCTGCGGCCGTGGACCCAGCTGTCAGCCTCTCCACGTACAGTCCACGTCCAATGGAAGTCGTTCCTTGACCACGTTAACCACGCCGCGCCGAGAGCACCACAGCGGTGGATGACGGCAAGGCCTAGGAAGGGGACGACGCGGAGCTGGGGAAGATGCGGCAGTGGACACGCGGAGAGGAGTACGAGGGTTCACTGGTTCGGCTGCGGTGTGAGGCTGCCGTCGCCGCAGAATAACAGGGTGTGTGGGTGAGTGGATGGATGGCCTGGCCAGCGGTGGGACTAGTTGGGGGCGGTGAGGCCTCCGCGGCACCACAGCCGGCCACGGGAGGCAGGAGCAGGCGGCACGACCGGCGCTGCTTTGGGCGGCTGGAGCAACAAGACCAGAGGTTGAAGAAGCACGACGGTCGTTGGATGGACATCGTACGGTCACTGCAGCTAGAATCGTTTATATTGACTAAGTTGACAAAGCCCTTGGTACGTCAACTTAGTATGCCCACAGGCCAGCTTCCGAAACGGTGCGCCCCAGATGTCAGGGGGAGGAATCATTTTTTGGGCGGGTGAAGCTAGAATATCCGAGATTGAAGAAGAAGCACGGCATCCGTTGGATGGACATCCAACGGCCACTGCTGCTAGAACCGTGTGTTGACTATAAGTTGACAAAGTCTTGCATACGCATCAACTCTCTTTTCTTTAGGGGACGCGTCAACTTAGTAAGGCCACAAGTGTGTGGCAGAGAACTTATAGCCCATTTGAAATTTGTAAGAATGTGCAGCCCATTTTTGAATTCTAATGGAATTTACTAAATCCCATTTACAGTTTGTTAAAAGTACAACCCATTTCAACCAACCGTTCAAAACAGAATTCAATAAAAGTTCCCACATTATGATGGGATCCGGACTATTTTTATCCCTAAATTTCTAGTCAGATTAAATATAAATTTACATTACGTAAAAATCCAACGAAACATTGCGCTCCCAACAATTAATGAAATTAAAATTTTCACTATCCAAAAATAATATTTTATAAAGTAATTACGTGTTTGGTGCATTTTTATAGTTACTGCCCAATTTTTATAATTACATCTCATTTATTATTTCTTAAAGCCCATTTTCTTGTTAAGCCTAATGCATCCCTCCTAGGAAAGATTTGCAGCCCAGCGGGGCGGAGTATAAAAACTTGACCATGCCTGGGTATTCCTAAAAAAAGTATAGCTGGGCTAGCCATTTTCAGCTTGAAAAAAATTAATATCTGTGCTGGATATCTGGCCTGGGCTAGACGGGCCACAGCCCGCCCAGTTAATACCTGCAGTGATGTTTTCGTTGTTGTTCAGAGGAGAAAAATTAATATCTGGGCTTAACATCAAAAAACTCTGCACTGCTCACACCTCAAAAACACAAATACTGCTCGAGCTGCTTGGTCCCCGCTGTCGGCCGCTTCTTGTGCAATTCTCTCGTTTATTGACTACATAGGTTGACAATGGTGTGGGACCGTGATGTCAGGAAACCAGGAGGAAGCAAAAAAATTATAGTTATATATATATAATAAGGAGGCACTTGCGTACGTGAGGCTATGGCCCTGGTGGGTCCCCATTGTCATCCTCTCCAAGTAAAGTCATCTCCTCGACCGCGCGCGCTTTCCGCCTGAAACAGTCAGCGCCGCCCGCCCCGCTTCCCGGTACAGGCGATTGCTCCGCCTTCAAACGACACAAGTGCCATCCGTCCATCCATCTGCCACCCACATTAATGATACGCGGTTGCCGAGGCGGCTACTCTGGCGCAACACGTCCGTCCCTCCGCCGCCCACCATTGCTATATAAACTGCTGCGCCAGCCATAGCCGTAGTCATCCGCATCCGTTCCCTTTCTCCTGTCCACACCACTACTGCCGACCATGGCTTCCTCGCGCTCCAGCGCTCTACGGGACGGGCGGACGATGGACCACAAGGAGATGGCAGCCATTGCTGCTGACCGGCTGGCCGGCAGGCAACCGGAGGACGACGACATCCCAATGGAGAACATGGTAGTCTACGATCCAGCGCCAACCCCCTCCTCCGCGCCATCCTCAGCGGTGCATTGCCCCATGACCATCGGCCAGGACCGTGCCCAATATATGGACCCGGTGAGGCAGATGCGTGAGGAGCAGTTCCGGGAGGCGCAGGCCGACGCCGCCTACAACCACCATCTCTTCCAGGAGCACTTGCAGCCGGAGGAGCAGATCGCCGCGGAGCGGGCGGAGCAGGAGGCGCTGCTCGACTCGTACCGCTCCACCCGCGAGGGCCGCCTCGAGCGCTGGCGGTACCGCATGTGGGTGGCGGAGGCTGCGGCCGCCTACAAAGAGGGCAATGAAGCGGGCGAGGCGCTGTCTGGCGAGACTGAGGATGAGGCAGAGGACAATGCCAGCTCTGACGAGTGCCCGCTCCACTGGCGTCGATGAGGCCCTGTGGCGCCAACAACGAGGCAGAGGACACCGCCGGCTCCGCCGAGGCCCCGCCCCGCCATCAAGGAGGCAGAGGACATCGCTGGCTCAGCCGAGGCCCCACCCTACCGGCAAGGAGGGGGAGGATTTCCACCGCTCCGCCGAGGCGCCGCCCGCCGGCAACCAGACAGAGGACATCGCCGGCTCCGCCGAGGCCCCGCCCCGCTGCCAACGAGGCCGCGCCACACAGAAAACGAGGAAGAGTAGAACACGGTAGGTCGCCGCCGCTCGGGTCCAAGTAAGGCCACCGCTGCTACCCTCCGGTTGAAGCCAAGCTAGGCGGGTTGACAATTGACGGCCGGTTAGCTTCTTGGCGGCGACGCGGAGTCGGAGAGCTGTGTTGGAGAAGAACGCTGCTTCTACTTAACTGCTGGTGCAGTTGGCTAGTTGACACGTGCGCCCAACAGGCCACATGTCAGTTACGCAACTGCACCTGCAGTTAAGTCACTGAAGCTTCTGTTCGGCTCAGCGGGACACGGGTGGGTAGCTCCAGCGCACCCCTTTTTAGTTGAAGAATGTATGAAATGTAATGAAATCCGGCATGTTTATATGAAATCCGACCGTGTATGAATGAATTTATTTCGATTAGTTCGAATTCCTGTATCACTGGCATTGGATGAACATGCAAAACAATACGTGCTAGCATTATTCCCAGGGTGATCACCTCGTTGGCAGCAGTTTCACATGTACTCCCTCCGGTCCTTTCTAGTCTGCATACAAGTTTTGTCTACAGTGAAAGTATCTCTACTTTGACCAATCTTATAGAAAAAAAGTATGCACTTTCACAATGTGCGAAGTAAAAAGGAACAGAAGGAGTACAAAGAGTTTGAGCAGCTTTTTAGTGTTTCTGTACATTGCAATCAAACACACAGGGCTGGCAATTCATAGAGAACATTCAAAACAATCGATGATTATGCATCTCAGCGACTCACATGTCAGAGGCAATATTTACTTCACAACTAAAGAATAAAGAAAAAATTGATCGACACTGCTGACAGCAAAGGGCATCCCATTCGAAAATATCAAACGCATGTCTTGCTAAAATCAATGAGCAAAATTTGACAAGGTTGTCCCATTCCAAAATATCAAATGCCTACGATTGTGGAATGGGCAGGGTTTGCCATCAGTTCGGACATTGACATGGCACCTCGCGCTAAATAAACCAGCTGTTCTTTTTGTGCAGTTCCACCAAAATCAACCAAATTCGCGCGTAGCTTGTATGATTTCGCCCTTATATGTTGCAACGCCTTGAACTTATCGGCACCTCCTTTCTTGTGGTGGAAATGAATGATTTGATGTATTCATGAACATTTTGTGCAGTTCCCATTGAAATCAAGCTGAGCACCCCTGTTTGCACAAATACAAAAAAGTGATTATTATAAAGCAAACTGTACTATGAATTGACAGTTTAAACAGGCACGTACATGGTCCATGTAGAGCGCACTTTTAGAAAACTGGAACTCACCAGAAAGAATCCTAGAACAACATTGTACTCGCGCATCACAGCAAAAAATGGAGATTTGTTAGTCCTTCTGAGCTGAAGTTAGTTTGGTCTTGTGGGGAGTAATGTAACCATCCTTCAACTGCTCCTTCTGATGAGAAGATAGACAGGGCTTCTTTATCCTGGCATAACCGGAACTAGTCACTTCACGTACTCCATATTCTTCTTCAGAGGAAGATGATCCTGTTGTGCAAAGACAAGAGTTCAACTAAATGCTAGCATCCCTGTTTGCTCAAAAAAAAGGAAAGGAAATATTTAAAACAGCACAGATGAAGCACATCTCAAGGACAATACCACTTTTTGATGACAGTATCTAAATAGTAGCACAACACCAATAGAGATGACAAACCTCAATCATATGGATGAAATCAGTGGGCGAGTACCAACCTTTCTCAGGAGGCTTATTGTGTAGAGCATACAGATGAAGCACTTCTCCGGAACCATCTGTTGCTATCTACTGTGGTGGCCATGCTTACTATATACTCCTCGATTATTTTAATGTTTCCAACATCTTCTTGTGCAGTTCCACTAAAATATATGGTATCTTCAAAGAAGATCCGTGTTTGCACAAGTAGAGATAATTACATATTACATTAAGAGTTTCATCAAATCAGTGGCAAAACAATTGCTCGTTCCAGCCATAGCAATAAATTAAGATGCAAAACTATATCATTACTTGTGTCATCACAGTTCCAGTGCTTCATTACAGCATCGGGAGTTGATTTTTGTTTTTCTTCCGCTTGGTCTTCCCCTTCATCACTTGGTTCAATAACAGACAAGCTTCACCTTCAATGTAAGATTAGGCATGTCAATTAGGGAGCACAAGTATAGCACTAAACAATGACATTAATTTTCTGATGAAGTGGCAAAATACAGGCCAACAGTTGTGAAATATCCATATCTTATCTCAATGGGATATTACGGTGCACATACAGATTGGAAGTCTTGTCTCCATTTGTGCAGTTCACTAAAATCAAGCAACATTACCGTACAAGTAGCACAACATATGAAAGCACACTGCAGAATCATGTGAAAGAAGGCTAGTACTGACCTCTCATGATGCGGAATTCAAACAACTCACAAGAAGAAGATCTGAACCAAATTTGCCAACACGGATAGGAAGTAAGATCTCCTCTTGTGCAGTTCCACTAAGATCAAGCAATCAAGCAACGTTGTCGGTGTGACATTTTGGTGGAAGTACACAAAACACTCTTAAAACAAAAGTGTTTTGTGCAGTGCAACAAAAGGTCACAATGGCAACGAGGTGAAGTAGATAACCCTGTTTACACAGAGGTGCAAAGGAAACAACTAGTGGTCAATAACGGTGGATGACACAGAAGCCAACAAAAAGAAGCATCTACCTTATCTAAATGGGAAAGAAAGCAAGACAGTAGCATTTCTCAAACGGTGGCATTGATTAATAATAACATAGAGATTATATTAACAATAAAATTCGTTAAACATGTAATTTGCTTTTAACTGTGGCATTGCATCAATTTTCAGGCGGCATTATTAGATGGTGTTTGTTTACAGGGACATTTTGGTGTAGGGACTAAAAAAACTCCGTGTCAGTCCCATCTAAACCAAACAGGAGGGACTTTTAGGGACTAAAAGTGGGCATTTTTGGGACTAAAGAAAGAAGACCCCGAGGGAGTCTTTTTGGGACTTTTTCCAACAGTTGCCCTTGCCACGCATCGCACCTTGTCTCTATTAGTTCATTACTAGGGGTAACATGGTCTTTTAGCATGTCATTTAATAACCTCTAGTCCATGTTTAGTCCCTGGAACCAAGCAGGTAGGGACTAGGGAGTTTTTAACCAAACAGGGCCTTAGATTAACAACAGCTAAAGAGTTGCACGGGACAGTGGACGCACCAGCACCATGTGCATCTACCGATGTACTGTGGTCATGCACAGTCTGTTGCAACAAAGAACAAACAACCAAGGAGCATATTTGTGTTGGTCCCAGTTTTGTTATCTTTAGACACCTTTCCCTATGTGAGCGCAGCAAATCTAGTACTGCTCAAACTCTACAGCCTTGTCCCCCAAAACAAAAGATGAGTTCGTTACAGATGTGCGTACTGCGTTTGTCATTGTTTTCCCTTTTCGACCAACGTAGGTGCTGGATAGCCAGTCTGTACTAGTACTTTCGCCCCTTCCTTTCCTCTTTGAACCACGTCCTAGATTTATGCGATACAACTTTCCCCACTACTTTCCCCCATTCCTTTCCTCTTTGAACCACGTCCTAGATTCATGCTATACAACTTTCCCCCTTCCTTTCCTCTTTGAACCACTTTTCCCACTACTTTCCCCCACTCCTTTCCTCTTTGAACCACGTCCTAGATTCATGGTATACATGCAGCTAGAGCAATGCATGTGGAATAAGTAAATTATACCTTAAGGTTCTTGGGGTGTGGTTCGGTGGGCGACGGGACGGAGGCGAAGAAGAAGGGGTCGGAGGCCCTCCTGCGCCTCCGCTGGGTGAAAGTGAACAGCTGCGCCGGTAGTGGATTCCCTCCCTCGCCGACGGCGACAGCGTTAAGCCTCCTTCCCTTCCCGGCGGACGGATCCTGCCGGCTCTTTGAGCAGCAGTGAGGGGAGAGAGAGGCCAACAAAGTCTTGTTTAGATCTGGAGAGGGTGAGAGAGTGTGAAGAGAGCAACTACAAGCGCTAAGGCTCCAGCGTGTATATATATACTGGAGAGAGAGTGTGAAGCGTGCAAAACCTAGAAAACAAGCGCCGAGGCTGCAGCTTATACGTGATGAGGTGATTATACGGTCACTACCACTAGTACAAAACAGGGCTTTCGTCACAGGGCAATTTTCACATTAGTCCCGGTTCAGCCACGAACCGGGACTAATGTGAGCATTGGTCCCGGTTCGTGCGGCTAAGGCATTAGTCCCGGTTCACCTGGGCCCTTTAGTCCCGGTTGGTGCCACGAACCGGTACTAATGGGCTTTGAGGCATTAGTACCGG
>NC_057799.1:586488853-586496943 GCF_018294505.1 Triticum aestivum | reverse complement strand
TTAGAAAAAACAAAAGAAAATGATGGAAATGTCAAAAAAATAAAATAAAATAAGTTTCCCATGTGATATGTGGTCTAGTTGTTGGGAAAATTAACAAATATGAATTTCGACGTTATTTGCAAAATCTCTCTGGAATTTCTTAAAATGGGCATAACTTTTGCATACGAACTCGGATGAAAAAGTTTTTTATATGAAAAATCATCTACTCGAAAGGTTACATCCGAATTTAACCGGGGGAACCCCGTTAAACATTCTCAAAATCCTCAAAAACCTAACAGAAAAAAGATACGAGGCTTTTAAGATCTGGAGAGGCAAAAAAATTCAAAAAATTTCAAATTGTGGTCAAACTGTGGTCAAACAATGGTCAAACTAATTATTCTAGAATATTAGTGTTACTAAATAATTATTTCAGTTTTTTTGAATTTTGGTCAAATCTGGTCAAACTGTGGTCAAACAATGGTCAAACTAATTATTCCAGAAATATTAGTGTTACAAAATAATTATTGTTTTTTAAAACAATAGTTTCAAAATCAAATAGTGAAATGTGTCACTTCATGCTCAAGCTAAATTCCTGAGGGTTAATAGAATTGACATCTTACTATTGTCAGGAAAACAGCAAGTGCAGACTTGGAAACGAGGGAGAATAGAACCCAAAAGTTAAGCGTGCTCAGGCTGGAGTAGTGAGAGGATGGGTGACTGTCCGGGAAGTTAGATGATTTGGAATGATGAGGGGTGATTAGAGAATAGAGGATAAATTGGGCAGTGATGAGGGGTGGTGATTAGAGATTAGAGGTTAAAATAATTCAGAAATTTGAAAATCAAAAAAAAATTTAAAAAAAATTTGCAAAAAAAAATTTCAAAAAAAAAATATCATAAAATTTCCTTTAGTCCCGGTTGGTAACACCAACCGGGACTAAAGGTTGAGCTCCAGGCTGCGTCCACGTGGACGGCCTTTAGTCCCGGTTCGTGTAAGAACCGGGACTAAAGGGGGGAGGCATTAGTAACGACCCTTTAGTCCCGGTTCAAAAACCGGGACTAAAGGCCCTTACCAATCGGGACAAAAGCCCCCTTTTCTACTAGTGTACGAGATCGTATAGCTCCGTATCCATCCATTTTGACCAGTCAAAGAATCCTCCTGGCACAAATTATGCTCAAGTGTAGTTATCGAACCCGAGACCTCAAGTTTTTTTTGAGTGGAACCCGAGACCTCAAGTTTGATGAGCGAACAGGCTAACCAGCTACACAACCCTCCCGTTATGTTCAACGAGAGGAAAATAACCTTTTATACATTCCTGCATTCGTGTGACAAGCATGCCATGTTTTTTTGTGTGTGGGGGAGTCATTGGGATTTAAATCATAATCGTGTCATGTGGCTTTGGTGGTAAGACTATCCACAGTGGTGCAGAAATAATGTAGCCTTAGTCACCTTACCTCTCTCCACGTAGTACGTTGGGTCCCACCAGTCAGAGGGTGAAACAAACAAATTAATAAGAAAAATTAAAAGCGCCAGCGGTGTATCTTACCTCACACATCTCGCTACTTCTCGGGAACACTGTCCAATTGATCCATCTGTTCGCTCACGTACTATTTTAAGTGAATCCTTATTATAACATGCACACAATTTTGGGCACTTGTATTCGACCTAAGTCAGTGTGCCACCGTATCTCGTACTTACTACTCCCTCCGTCTAGGTGTAATAAGTCACGTTAGAAGGTGCAGCGGGACCAAGGTGCGCGTGTGTGCGTGCGTGTGTGTGTGTTTAACAGCATGCGTGTCTTAGAGAGAGCGACAGATCGACCTACTCCTACAGAGAGATGGTGTGTAGTGTACGATTTTAGCCGCGAGAGCTGGTGCATCCTCTCGTTTCCGGGCGTGTCCGGTAGGGCCAGGCGGACAGCTGCCACGCCCGCTCCTGACCAGCCTGGCCCACCCAAAGCCCCTCCATCGCCCGCGCGCGCTTCCCGCCCAAAACGGTCAGCGCCGCTCCAAAGAATCGGTGCCGCATTCATGTCTGGGCAGAGCGGACGCGACCTCTCACTGGCGCAATAGTGATGGTTGCTTCGTCCGTGCAACTTACTGCTGGGTCTATCTGATTTGATGGATCATTGGTCTTTATTACTGAGGTGGTAGGACTGCTGGATGTCCCACGCTTTCGGCGAAAGTAGGTACTACTAGATTACCATTTTCTCCATTCTTACAGCGGAGGAGTGCAAGAGCAGTGAAAACACGCAGGCTCAGTGATTACATGGCCCAGCTCACACTATCACCATATTTTCTAGACACCGTGCGACACCTAACTCTTTACATAGTACTCCCTCCGTTCCTAAATACTAGATGAGTCCCCGCGCGTTGCCGCGGAACAGCCGTATATCTCTCTGCGTAAAATTATCTATTTCATAGAACTAAAAAAACTCTATAACCGCATGACAAATGTGGTAGCCAAACTAAGAAAACTCCCATCATCATTTAGATCGTCCCACGTAAGGAAAAAAGATCAGCCAACTCCTACTGCATAATGAGATTATATTTTTCTTTTTGACATGTTAATGGGACTTAAAAGCTCACTTGCATGCTACCGGTGCATGCTTGCGTGCAGACATGTTGATGTGATTTAAAACCCACTCACATGCATGCCACGGTATTTTTGCATGCTTGCATGTGGCTTAGTGCGGAGCCTCTCAACGTCTAGATCAGATGGCTTTTATGGACTGATTTAGTTCATCTAACGGCTACATTAATTTTGATGATGTGGCTCAAGGAGAGGATAGAGAATTCCTAGTAGTGGGGGCTAGCTATTACTAGTAGATAAGTCTTTGTAGAGATTCCACTAGGTGAACTACATACGGAACAAAATGAATGAATCTACACTTAAAATGCATCTATATAGATCCGCATGTGGTTCATGGTGAAATCTCTACAAAGACTTATATTTAGGAACGGAGAAGTACTAGTATAGTACGTACTGTAATTTATCAGCGAGATAAATTTGTACAATGCTATGAAGCATCCAGCTTCTATTACATGTATCTTGCATCCAAGGTTTCCCGTTGCAACATTTCATCAAATACAAAGGAGACTAACATGCATCTATTGCATCTCAATGATTGACAGATCATAGCAAATATGTACTCCCTCCATTCCAAAATAAGTGTCTCAACTTTATGCAAACTTTAGTACAAAGTTGTACTACTACTAAAGTTGACACTTATTTTGGAACAGAGGCAGCTAAAGAAAAAACGATCCATGCAGTCCCTAGCCCTTGAACCGTGAACCCTAACTAGGCTTCAATTTGCTGGCAACGTTCGAGCTTCCTCAGAAATGAAGTTTGCAACCTTTTGACCATTGGATCATTTTATGCAGTTTCACCAAAATCAAGATGAGCATCCCTGTGGCAAAGAAATTGAAGAAGCGTGATTAGAATAAGATTACTGGGACTGTTTGATGAGACATAAACTCATCAAAATACAGTACGTAGAAGCCAGTAGAGGTATGTGCGGGGCAAAGAAGTAGAGAAATATCCACATGGAGTGATGTGGGCAGCTGGAGCAGTGGTGCAGCCGGCTGTAAAGGGAGTTGTACCTGAGGGACGTAGCTCAACCTTGAGGAGGGCGGCGGGAGGCGGCAACTGCCCACGTCGCGACAGTGAGCATGGGATGAAGGCAACCTCACCGGCTATTTGAGAGAGAACGGCGGGGACCCCTGATCGGGACGTGCCGACAGTGGGTTTTCACCGTCGACGACGGCGACCGCATCTACACTAAGCATCCACCCCTTCCCCCGGCGGACGTGATCCGCCGGGATGTTAGAGATGTGGCCACAGTCGTTTTGTGCGAGAGAGTGTGAAGAGAGAAACCCCAGCAAGCAACCGTGTAGGCTGGCCCATCCTGACTATGTAAATAGTGGAGCGCTTTCCTTTTCTCTCCATATGAACCTATCATATTGCGTACGTGCCACTAAAGAAAAAAACTTTATTTGTAAATGACGCGGCACCTACTACTCGTTCTCCTATAACCTTGCGCTTGGCATCTCCAAAATATTAACCTAGCGATTGGCTCTTCGCCTCTTCGGGAAGTCGAGCAATAATGGTAGTGCAGTGTATATCGTTCTGGCTATATGAGACCGAATGAATTGCTGCACGTCCACCACATGGGCGAGGCTCGAGGGGCGAGGGAGAGTGCTACATACGGAGCAAAATGAGTGAATCTACACTGTAAAATACGTCTGTATACATCAGTGTTTGGAGTATGTGCTAGTAGTTCATATTGACATCTACTAAAGGCCATATATATTCCAAACAATATGATATAATCTCTATAACGAAGGTAGTAGGGATGAGGTGTAAACGGAGGGAGTAGTAAATTTTTCTCCTCGTCCTGCGAGCCACCGCGCGCATGAGCGTGGGAGTGGGCGTAAGGCGGACAGTACTAAGCAAGCTTCACCTCATCGTGCGAGCCACCACGCCCGTGGGCGGGGGAGACGGCGTACTAAGCAAGCTTCTCCTCGTTCTGCGAGTTGAAGGGACACATCAAAAGTACTCCAGTGCATAGAGCCTTGCCTCTAAGGTAGGCCCCACATGGTTTGCCTCTTTTTTAACATAACGCGTCAAGTCGCAATTTGTTTGTTCACCCGTGGTAGACTATCCTCCCTCCACCAAGTGGACAACCAGTACATGTGCCAAATTACCACGTGGGCTGCCTTTTTCGTACAGAAATGAGCACCACCGTGTACCCGCGCAGGTGTGGTTGGGAAAGAGACGGCAGTACGTGCGCCGTGCATGCACCTCTTCTCTTCGTGCACGTCCCCCACCTACGTGGGTGTGTGTGAGAGATACAAACCGCGTTCGTGAGTGTTTTTTGTTTTGGGGTGGGGGTGGGGGTGGGGTGGGGGTTGATTTTGTGAATGTATTTGTGGGAATATGTGTCGATGACATCTCAAACAAAATTTTGCATGCAATGTGTGTGAAACGGAGGCCTATCCATATCATATATAGAGGGTCGGGCAATCCACGAGAAGAGATGGAGGGGTCATAGATATCGATAGAGTCGAAGAGAGGATCAAGTGGGTGGGTGCGAGATTGATGAAGAGAGCCATCGAAATTGTGTGTGTGTGTGTGCAAGTCAAAGATATAGGGCGACTGACCTTCCAGAACGTCAGAGGGCACATGTCAAGTTTGTGTGTGGCAGGGAGACATGACTAGAGCGCTCGATGTATCGGTGTGTGTGGGGGGGGTGTGGGTGGGGGGAGGGGTAGGAAGAGGCCTAACTATAGAGGTAGAACGACTCGTATATGTGTTGAGAAGGAGAGACCGAGCTATGTCTTGAGGGAGATCGGTCGACATCCATACATAACTGAAGGACGGGAAATATGATGGGACAGATAGAGAAAGAGAGGAGAGAGAGAGGGAGGGAGAGGGATAGAGTGCTGGATGGGTGATGGAGTTGCTTCTCGAAGATGGTGGGAGAGGCCTACTAGACAAACTGAGGGTGGAACTGCACTGTTATCAATAAGAGTGGGGATGTGTTTCTGTGTGTGCCTGTGCGTGATAGATCTGTCGGGACGCATCCATGGATGATGAAGGGGAACCATGTGTTTGGTAAGCAAACCTAACTAGATCGGTAGATCAATTGTTGTTTGTCGGAGGAAGGGAGAGACATAACTAATGAGGTAGATCGATCGACGCGTGGGTAAAAATGAGTTATAAGGACCTAGCTAGCTATATGTATAGCGAGAGATCGGTCGGTGTACGTCCATTTGTTAGAGGCAAATAAGTCCCAGCGAGATGGATAGACAGAGAGAATGGAGCTAGGAGGAGGTGTGAGAGGCCCAGCTACTAGCTAGATAGGGGGAGGAGTGTGCGGTTGTGAGATCGATGAAAAGAGGGGCGAGAGTTTACACGTGTGTGTGACCATATGAGAGACACGAGGCAAGGACACATAAAGGAGGAGATTGAAGGTGCGTGTGTATGTTTTAGGCATGCATCGCTGGAGAGGTTTATCGATCGGTGTGTGTCGGAAAGGAGTTGTGGAGACTCTGGGAGAATGACCTAAAGAAAAAAAATGAATGTGCCCGGTGGATAGAATGCAGAGGGAGGGGGAGGGCGAGGAGGGCGTGTGCATGCACGAGAGAAAGTTAGCGGTAGCTACAAAGGTTAGAGGATTGTGTGGGTGTAAGAGACTAACAAAGATCATAATTTGATATGAAAGCGGATTCATATATTTGAATAGGAGATCATAGTGTTTTAAACATGTGCATGCATGAATATAGCGGTGATACACGTGATGTGCACATGTTATACCATAATGTGATAATGCATGGCGTTTGCAACTCACAGCTAAATGTCGAACAATCTAAACCATACTATACATCAAACAATCTCACATTTTATTTGAATTTGTGATAATGTGTGGCGTTTGCAGCTTACAACCAAATATCAAACAATCTAAACAATACTATATATCGAACATTCTCACATTTTATTTGAATTTGTGGTAATGTGTGGTGTTTGCAACTCACATCTACATACTTGTAGGCGTAGGGGGCGGGGCACCATACATAATGTGATAAACACATTATACATATGAGACATGGTTTAGATTATGAAGATCTAGCTAGAGCTAGAAATGTAATGTGATTTGAAATCAACATAAAGTGGATTCAAAAAATCGAGTTCGAGTTCATATAGTACACAAGTTCATATGTAACTCGAGACTAATCATGTGGTGTGCTGTGAAGATAATACACAAACGATGGTTTAGCTTGACAATAATGATGATTGTAGATCTTATTAAAATAGTGAAACGAATTCAAATGCTTTGACTTCACAACAATCATTACTGTAGATCTTATTCAAATAGAGAAACGAATTCAAATTTAGTTCATATTGAAGTGGTAGTATATACGTTTGGAATGCACTAAAACGTTCATTTGAGTAGTAGGTTGCATGCATTATACACGTAGCGAAATATTTTAATTGAACATAACATGAATTCAAAGTTTTGAATGACATTTGTAGTGCGCATTGATTTGGTACAGTACACGTTAGGCTTGTTCGGAAATTTCAACCCGCGCCTTGTTAGCCCGAAATATTTAAGATATATCTTTGTCTCGTCGTGCTCCGACAACTCCCTCCATCTCAACCCGCGCCATGCTATTCCAAAATTACAATGCGCGCGAAAACTCCCACCTCTTGTGAAATTCCGACACACGAAATGCCCGTGGTAGCCCTGAACCAAAAGAACCGCCTCAAATTAGTGGGGGTACTTTCGTAACTTACCCCACATTTTGGACAAGCGTGTCCCTAAGCCATTGTTCCCCACTGCCATCCCATCCGCCCACCCATTCGTACACCGAGGCCGCGAAAACCCGCGACGAAGCCCCACACCCTGCTCCGTCCGCCACCCAGCCGGAGCCTCTTCCCCGACGACGTCGTCCACAACAACACCTCGATGTCCCTCATCCACCGTACCGGATGAGGATCCGTCGTCCCGCCGGTTCAGCCACCCCATCCTCCACCTCCAAGGAGCTGCCCCGACGTTCCCTTCGTCTTTCGCGCCACCTCCATTCCCACACCGCCATCTTCACCTGCACCACCGGAAGAGCAACATCATCACCGTTTCCTCCGATGAAGCTGCGGCCTAATCGGCGCCACCAAAGAGGTTGTACACTAATCGCCGCATTTTCTTCTTGATTTGATCTCACGGTGCTGCCGGCGCTCGGTCCCGAGCCGACACGGCGCGGCTCCATCCACGGCGGCGTCACCGGCCACTTCCTCCACGGCGTCGCTCCCTCAGCGGCGACGTCCACATCAGTAGGAGCTGCTGCTGCTTTAGCTCTCGCTCGCGCTGCTGCTCTGCTCTTGCTCTCGGTCCCCTGCCTAGTCTACTCTTGCTATTGCTCTTGCTCGCACTGCTGCTCTCGCTCTTGCTCTTGCTTGCGATGCTGCTCCGATTTAGCTACACTTCAATCAACTGAATCGACTTTTGGGTCAGTCATTTTTTAGGGGTGGGGGGCTCGCCAGGGTGAAGGAAGAACCAGCCGCAGCGGGGAGGGGGGCTTGCCGGAGAGGTACCCCACTATCTATCTTAGGGTTC
>NC_057799.1:586466573-586488493 GCF_018294505.1 Triticum aestivum | reverse complement strand
GGGCCTAGAGGGATGGTCGGGGCGGCGGCGGACCGGCGGTGGGGAGTGTTTTCGGGGCGGGCGGGGCGGGGCACCGCCAGCCGCGGGGGGCGGGGGGCTGCTGTTTGGCCAGTGGCGGCTGGCGGCTCAGGGGGGTGGAGGTTGAAGATGAACTGCAGGCCCTTGATTTCGTATCCAACGGCTGCAAAATCAATTGACCAGAGATGAAACAGTCAGTCGACCGACGTGTAGCCTCACCTTGCTAGTGCGTTCAGTTTCGACAGCAAAATTCAGTTTCGACAGTTAAGTTCAGTTTTGACAGTTAAGTTCAGTTTCGACAATTAAATTCAGTTTCGACAGTTAAGTTCAGAGATGAGCGGCTGATGTATTTTACATCTAGCACTTTGTGGTTATGTATTTTACGTCATGTATTGGAGATGCTATTAGAATTCCACTCAGGTTAACGTTGTCTCTCTTGTCCTGCTTCAGCCTCGGCGTCGTACAGCTCACCGGAGCTGCTCCAACGACGAAACCCTCCATCACAGCGGAGCAGTACCTCGGGCTCCATCTCCAGACGCCTAAGATCTTCTTCCCCTCCTCCGACAGCCAAGTCAGCCGGAGCATCCTCACCGGCCAACCCTATCACGCTGAGATCGACATGGCTTCGCCAAAGAGATCGACATGGTACTACTATTCATGAATTTGGTTCAAAGGAATGGTGTCGGAGTAAATGGCCACGGGTAGCCTAACCGACTGCCCCTGGCTCTTCCAAGAAATTATCAGGCCTTTGGTCCTTCAAACGTTTCAAGCATTGGGCCACCTTCCCAAGACGGCTACTTCCGAAGCCGACTCCCAAAAGGCGGCCCAGCCTCAGCAACCACCCTCCCCAAGATAACCACGAGACGGCCGACTCCAGGAAGCCGGCCATAGAGGATGCCGACTCCCCGGAGCCGGCATGAAGAACGCCGACTCCCTAGAGCCGGCCATGAAGGGCGCTGACTCCAAGAAGCCGGCCAAGACCGCACCCACTAGAACTACACCCACATAATGGTGACAAGACGGGGTGTGGCCATAGTGCAGCCCACGACCCCCGAAGCCCGAGGCAGGCATGGCCACAGGACGCCGTACGGGTCAGCCATCTCCCGTCCGGCTCGGCACTGTAGCCATGCTGGCCTCAACGTCATCCACGACAGACGCCAGTACGGCCCACGGGCGGCCGGCCCCTTTAGCCAGAGATAGGCTCGAAGGTGACCCGGCCTCCCCCAGTCGGCCAAGAGCGTAGCCCGCCTCCAGAAGCCGGCTACTCCCCTCCCTCGAAACATGTGCCACATTAAGGAGACAAGACGAGGTAAGGCTACAGTGAGAGCCCGTGAGGCGGCACACTGTAGCCATGCTTACCTCGACGAAGCCGTCGTCATCAGAGGCGAGGCTACAGTAAACAGCCGCCGACAAGACCCTAGGCGGTGGGGCCGGCCTGTCGACCAAGAAGCCGTCAGCCGGCAGGACCCACCAGTCGGCGGGCCCCAACGGCCGGTGGAGGAGCCGGCGGGTGTAGACACTGACGACTAGGACCGGTGCCCAGCCGGATTACAATTGTACCCCCGGGGGGTAGGCCTATATAAACCCCCCGGGGCACCCATGCAAAGGGTTGGCTTCTTAGCATTACACACACACCATAGATAGAGGGAAGTGAGAGCTAGCCTTGCTCTTCTTCTCCCTTGAACCCAACAGCTCTAGGAGCGATTGTAGCTACCCTTTTTGATCTAGTGATCACGCGGAGACACCGCAGAGCAGGACTAGGGGTGTTATCTCCACGGAGAGCCCCGAACCTGGGTAAGATTCGCCGGCGTGCATGTCCTCGCCTCATCCCGTTTCCAGGCACCGGCGACATTTTATTGGCTCCCACAATGATAAGCCACCCGTTGGCATATGTCACACCTACCACCCGACATTTGGCGCCCACCGTGGGGCCAGGTGCACCATCGTCCGGAGACCTGTTCTGGACGGGAACCCTCTTCCTCCCCCGCGAGCACAGCCAGCCTACTGCGCCCGATGGCGTTTGCCTCGACGCGCTGCAAGGCGTCGACGACGCCTGCGCGGCGAGCTGCCTCACCGATCTACTCGGCGAGACTCGCATCTCCGACGAGCCCGCGTCCGACGCGGGCACGGATTACCTCGAGAGCCGCCTCGTCAGCCTCCTCGACCAGCTTCACGTCTCTAACGAGCCTGCTGCAGATGTGGAGTCGGTCGGCTGCACCGACCCAATGCTCGTCGACTCCGACACGGCATCGCTCGACGCCTACCCCTCCGACGTGGTGCTCTTCGACGATCCTCTCCCTCGAGCTGACAGTGGCAGCAGCGTTGTCACCGAAGTGCTGGTCATCAGCCACGTCGCCAACTCGGGCGAGAACACCCACGACGCCCTGCAACCGGCAATGCACGACCTTTCCGTCCCCATCCCGGCCGACGCCGACGCCGAGACCCTGGAGGCACGTCGCCTTGCCCTCGTCGCGGAGGGCTAGAAGATAGCCTCCATGAGATGCCTCACCGAGGCCCACCAGCGCGAAGTCGATTGCGCCGCCTTTGGTACGCCGCCGCCTAGCGGGCCGAGCCGAGCCGGCCTCGTCCAGAAGCGCGGCGCGGCTATTGCCAGCATGCTGGGGGCAGATCGCCCCGTCTACGCCACCCCGCTCGAGAATCTGCGAGCCGCTCAGGCGGCCGCTAAAGAGCTAAATGGGCTGGGGGCCGACGAGCTCCCCTACATGGCGTGGTGGATCCAGCAGCTGATCGACGCGGCTGCAGAATGGCACGAAGCCGGCGCCCGCGCCGATAGTCATCCCCCGTGCCGGGAGCACGCTGCGACGTCCCGCTCGCCAACTGCGAGCGGTGCCCGCCAGAAGAAAGACAAGGAGCCGGCTGCTAGCCGCAGCCGGACTCGTATCACCATCGAGCGCGACGCGGAACGCCGCCCTCGAGCGATGGAGCGCCAAGGAAATCTGCCTCCTCCACCGCCTCGAAGGGAGAGACGTCTCACCCTGCCGCCCGTCACGCACCCGACTCTTGGTGACCGACTAGGCCGCCGAGAAGGAGTCGGCGCGAACGACGCTCGCCACCGGATCGACCGCCTTGCTCGATCCTTGGCGTTAGAGGAAGAAGACGATGTCGGTCCGCCATGCTTTGGCCCCCGCATCCGCGACGAGCCCTTCCCCAAAGGGTTCTCACTCCCTAGAGACACGCCTAAGTACAACGGCTTAGTGAAGCCGGAAGATTGGCTCATCGACTACTCCACTGCTGTTAGCATAGCCAACGGCAACCGACGCATCGCCGTGAAGTACGTTCCCCTCATGCTGCAAGGCACGGCGCGCACATGGCTCAGCAGCCTCAAGCCCTACAGCATCAACAGCTGGCTGGACTTCACGGAAGTCTTCGTCCGCAACTTCACCAGCACGTACAAGCGGCCCGCCAAGCCTCGCCAGCACTCCCTGTGCGTCCAAGGGCCCGACGAGTCGACCCGCGACTACCTCACGCGGTGGGCCGAGCTCCGCAACTCCTGCGAGGGGATGCACGAGGTCCAGGCCATCGAGTACTTCACCGCCGGGTGCCGAGAGGGCACCCTCCTCAAGCACCGACTCCTCTGCGACGAGCCGGCTACCCTCGACGAACTGCTGATCATTGCGGACAAGTACGCCACGGCCGACTCCTCGATGAAGACCGAGCTCCGAGTGGACGCCTCTGGGAAGGTGCTCGCTCCGGCTCCAAAGACGCCGGCTGGCAACTCCAATGGGCGCCCCTACCAGAACAATCACAAGCGCAAGGCCCCCATGCTGACTTCCACCAGTCGGCAGGTGGCCATAGTTGAAGATGAGCAGCCCGAAGAACGGCCTGCTCCCAAGAAGAAGGGTGGCAGGCCGGCTTGGCAGCTGGCTTTCTCTTATGAGCAGGCCCTCGACGCCCCCTGCAAATTCCACAGCGGCGCGAAGCCGTCCAACCACACGACCCGAAAATGCCACTGGTTCACGCGAATCTCCAAGGGCGAAGGGTTGTTACCGCCTCCGCCTCCCGGCCCGCCGCCTCCGGCCCCCCAGCAGCCGGCGGCTCGGCCGGCAGTCGGAGCCGTCCAAGACGAGTTCCCTGAAGAGCACGCCGCCTACGTCGTCTTCACCAGCCAAGCCGACGACAAGCATAGTCGGCGCCGTCAGCATCAAGAGGTCAACGCAGTCGCCTCTAGCGCCCCCGAGTTCATGCACTGGTCAGAGAAGCCGATCAGCTGGAGCCAGGCCGACCACCCAGAGGTGATGCCATCCCCTGGCTCCTATGCACTGGTCTTGGATGTTACTCTCGCGACGGAGAGGCGGGCTGCCCGATTCTCCCGCGTCCTGATAGATGACGGAAGCAGTATCAATATACTGTACCGCGATACCATGGAGAAGCTGAACATCAAGGCAAAGCAGCTCATGCCAAGCCGAACCGTGTTCCATGGTATCGTCCCCGGCTTGTCTTGCTCCCCAATCGGCAAGATTAAAATGGATGTTCTCTTCGGGGACAAAGATCATTTTCGCCGAGAAACGATCTGGTTCGAAGTAGTGGATCTGGAGAGCCCCTACCATGCTTTGCTTGGCCGAACTGCTCTGGCCAAGTTCATGGCTGTGCCCCACTACGCCTACCTGAAGATGAAGAGGCCGAGCTCGAAGGGAATCATCACGGTAGCCGGCGATTACAAGAAGTCCATCGAGTGCGCCATGGCCAGTAGCCGGCTGGCCGAGTCCCTCGTAGTGGCAGAAGAGAAGAAGACGCTGGAGCGGGTTGTGGCCATGGCCAGCAAGCAGCCGGCCCTGTCCCCCAACCCCAAAGATTGTGATGCACAGGGCTCGTTCCAGCCAGCCAAAGAGACGAAGAAGATACCTCTGGACCCGGAGAATCCGGAGAGGTTTGCGGTCATTGGGGCAAACTTGGACAGTAAATAGGAAGGCGAGCTCGTCGACTTCCTCCGTGAGAATCGAGACATCTTCGCATGGTCCCCAAAGGATATGCCGGTGTCCCGAAGAATTTCGCCGAGCACAAATTACATGTCCGAGCCGACGCGAAGCCGGTCAAGCAGCCCCTCCGCCGACTGTCCGAAGAGAAGCAAAGAATCGTGGGAGAAGAGATAGCCCGGCTCCTTGCCGCTGGCTTTATTATGGAAGTATTTTTTCCAGAGTGGCTTGCCAACCCACTTCTGGTATTGAAGAAGAATAACAAGTGGCGTATGTGTATAGACTACACCAGCCTGAACAAGGCCTGCCCCAAGGATCCGTTTGCTCTGCCACGGATTGACCAAGTGATAGACTCCACAGCCGGATGCGAGCTGTTGAGTTTTTTGGATGCCTACTCGGGGTACCATCAGATCAAGTTGGACCCAGCAGACCGCCTGAAGACTGCCTTCATCACACCATTTGGAGCTTTTTGCTACCTGACTATGACATTCGGCTTGAGGAATGCCGGTGCCACTTTTCAGCGTTGCATGCAGAAATGCCTCCTGAAACAACTCGGCAGAAATGCCCACGTCTATGTAGACGACATTGTGGTGAAGACAGAGAAGCGCGGCACCCTGCTGGAAGACCTGAAAGAAACATTCGCCAACTTGCGCCAATTCCAAATCAAGCTCAACCCCGAGAAGTGCGTGTTCGGAGTATCAGCCGGCCAGCTGCTAGGTTTCCTGGTCTCCGAACGCGGCATCGAGTGCAACCCTGTAAAGATCAAGGCCATCGAGAGGATGGAGATTCCCACCAAACTGCGAGATGTGCAGAAGTTCACCGGGTGCTTGGCCTCCCTGAATCACTTTATCAGCCGACTAGGAGAGAAGGCTCTCCCCCAGTACCGACTCATGAAGAAGTCCACTCACTTCGAGTGGAACAACCAAGCCGACCAAGCCTTCCATGAGTTGAAGAAAATGTTGACCACTCCGCCTGTCCTGGCAGCGCCGACTGAAAAGGAGCCCATGCTCATCTTCATTGCCGCGACCAGCCGAGAGGTCAGCACTGTTGTTGTGGTCCAACGCCCGGAAGAAGGCCGAGCCCAGCTAGTCCAGAGGCCGGTGTACTATCTAAGCGAAGTGCTATCCAGCTCAAAGCAGAACTACCCACACTACCAGAAGATGTGCTATGGGGTGTACTTCGCCGCCAAGAAACTGAAGCCCTACTTCCAAGAGCACCCCATCACGGTCGTGTGCACCGCCCCGCTCGCCGAAATCATAGGCAGCCGGGATGCATCCGGCCGGGTGGCTAAATGGGCCATTGCACTGGCGCCCTACACGATCTTCTACCAACCCCGCACAGCCATCAAGTCCCAAGCATTGGCCGACTTCCTCGTCGACTGGGCCGAGACCCAGTACCTACCGCCGGCTCCCGACTCTACCCATTGGCGGATGCACTTTGACGGGTCCAAGATGCGCACCGGCTTGGGAGCCGGCATCGTCCTCACCTCTCCCAAAGGCGACAAGCAGAAGTACACGCTGCAGATCCACTTCGCCGCCTCCAACAACGTGGCCGAGTACGAGGCGCTCGTACATGGGCTCCGGCTAGCCAAAGAGCTCGGCATACGCCGGATCCTGTGTTACGGTGACTCAGACTTGGTGGTCCAGCAGTCGTCTGGCTACTGGGACGCCAAGGACGCGAACATGGCGAGCTATCGATTCCTCGTCCAGCAGATCAGCGGGTACTTCAAAGGATGCAAGTTCCTTCACATACCAAGGGCCAACAACGACCAAGCAGATGCCATAGCACGGATCGGCTCCACCCGGCAAGCCATACCGACTGGCGTCTCCCTCCAGCGCCTCCTCAAGCCGTCCATCAAGCCGTCTCCAGAGTCGGACTCTATCTTCATACCGCCTGCGCCAGATGCAGCCGGATCCGACTGGAGGAACCCCGCAGGCGGCACGGGGACTTCGACAACTGTCCCGGGGACTGCTGTAGTCGCACCCGGCCCGGGGACTTCAGAGCCCGGCTTGGGGACTGCAGCAGTCGGCCCGGGAACTGCAACGACGCAAGAAGCGGTGGTCGACTCCAACTCCACGCCACCCAACCCACCCACCCGAGTCCTGGTGGCTACGCTAACAGAAGAAGAAGTCACTGCTCCATCATGGGCCCAGCCCATCCTCAAGTTCCTAGTCAGCAGAGACCTGCCGGCTGATGAGATTTCAGCAAGACTAGTGCAACGACGAGCCGGAGCATATGCAATAATCAACAGAGAGCTTGTCAAGCGCAGCGTCACTGGAGTCTTCCAGCGTTGTGTCGAGCCAGAAAAAGGAGTGGCAATCCTCAAGGATATCCACCAAGGCGAATGCGGCCACCACGCAGCCTCAGGATCACTTGTGGCCAAGGCTTTCCGCCATGGTTTCTTTTGGCCGACTGCCTTGGAAGATGCCAAAGAGATAGTCAAGAGCTGCAGAGGATGCCAAGTCTTCAGTTCCAAGCAACACCTACCGGCTTCTGCACTCAAGACCATTCCCCTCACCTGGCCCTTCGCCGTCTGGGGACTGGACATGGTGGGTCCTTTCAAGACAGCCCGCGGCGGCATGACACATCTGCTTGTCGCCGTGGACAAGTTCACAAATTGGATCGAAGCGAAGCCAATCAAGAAGCTGAACGGGCCGACTGCCGTAACATTCATCACCGACATCACTACTCGGTACGACGTGCCGCACAGCATCATCACCGACAACGGCACAAACTTTGCCAAAGGAGCACTGGCAAGTTTCTGCGCGATGCAGGGCATCCGACTGGACATAGCGTCCGTTGCCCACCCGCAGTCAAACGGCTAGGTCGAGCGAGCAATTGGACTCATCCTCTCCGGCATCAAGCCCCGACTGGTTGTACCACTGGAGCGATCAACCGACTGCTGGATCGACGAGCTGCCGGCTGTCCTTTGGAGCCTGCGTACTACCCCCGAGAAGTCCACCGGCTTCACTCCGTTCTTCCTTGTATATGGTGCCGAGGCTGTCATCCCAACTGACATCGAGTTCGACTCACCTCGAGTCACCATGTACACGGAGGCGGAGGCCAAGGAAGCAAGAGAAGATGGCGTCGACCTACTGGAAGAAGGCCGATTGTTGGCACTCAGTCAGTCTGCCATCTACCAGCAAGGGTTGCGCTGCTACCACAACCGCAAGGTCAAGCCAAGATCCTTCCAAGAGGGCGACCTTGTGCTTCGGCTGATCCAGCGAACAGCCGGCCAGCACCAGCTCTCTGCCCCTTGGGAAGGCCCCTTCGTCATCAGCAAGGCACTAGGCAACGACTCCTATTACCTGATCGACGCGCAAAAACCAAGAGCACGCAAGAGAGACGACTCCGGCAAGGAGTCGGAGCGACCATGGAACGCGAACCTCCTGAGAAGATTTTTCAGTTGAAAGCAGCATGTGTCATGCTCCCCTTTTGTATTAAGTATGAACCAACAGGCCCCCCGAGGAGCACTCAGGGACTGCCTTCCTTTACTTACGAAATGACGAGTGTCATATCTATGAATGTATTATTACATTTGATTTCTTGTCCGGCACCGGGTTCGACTAGTCGGCCCGGGGACTGGCCGCCTTGAGCTATATTAAAAGTTCTACCTGAAATCAGACAAGTAGTGTGCCGGATCCCTAGTCTTCTCTTGTTGAAAGTCGCAACTCGAAGAACCGACTGTCCGACTAGCAAGAGACAAGGCAGAAAGGACGCCCACACGAAAAACGGCTAAGGACTAATGAGCACATATAGCGAAAAGACGGCCTCCAGCCATGCTTGCCGGCTGTCAGAACAGCCGGCTGGCCGGCTTCCTAAAACTTAGCTCTAATCTAACAAAGCTAAAGTACTTGCCCTCCCAATTGGCCAAGTACTCCTCCAGCCACAGATTGCAGAGCAACTGTCCGACTGGGGAGGCGGCAACCAAGGGAGGGCGGCAAAGGAAACAGGAGAGGGATGAAGAGCAAAGAACAAGGAAAAGCCAAACGCATGCATAAGTCATACATACATATAAAGCCCCCAACAAGCTGGCAAATCGACATAGTTCGAATACACCCCTAGTGGGTGGAATTGTGCAGACCTAACAGAATATTGTTCCAAAAGTAACAAGACAGGAAAACAAAAGACAACAGACTAGACTAAGGCGCGGTGCGGGAGCCAGGCTGGTCGGTGGAGATGGCGTCGCCGACTGAAGGAGTGGCCGACTGGCGGGTCTCGGCTTGGTCACCACCGGTGACAGGCAACGCACCCGCGCGTGACGTGGTGCTGGAGGCGCGGTCAGGCTGAGGCCGGTCGGCCGCTCCACCATCCGGCTCGGCATTTTCACCCTCCTCCTCCTCCTCCTCTTCGCCCTCGTCGCTGGAGTCGATCTCCTCCGCCGAGTCTTCACCGTCTGCCGGGTTCAGCCCGAACCACTCCTCCAGCTGGGCAACACCGTTGTCATCCACCTCAGGAGCGAAGACGCTGGTGTCGGTGTAGTCGACGATCGCCGAAGCCCGCCGGATGATAGCCGGGCGCGCCGGCTCCAGCTCCGTGTCGGCTTGCTGCCGCCAGGTAGCCAGCTGGTCCAGGCTTTAGCCGGGGTACCAGGCCTTGACGAACTCCAGCGCCCGCCTGGCGCCGGACCGAGCCGCCGAGGCCTTCCAGGCTTCGAAGCGGCCGACTGCCACCTCCAGCCAGTCGGAAGTCCAACTGGGGGTGCAAGAAACCACTTCGCCGGGCCAGAGGGCGGCCAATACTTGCGCCCCGGCATGCTGAAGCCGGCGGAGCAGTCGGTGAGCCGGCTGGATGCGGGCCTGGATCGCCAAGAGCTGCTCCTCCAGCGAACGGCCAGCGTTTGGTGCAATCTCGAAGCCAGCCTGCCTTCGTGCTTGGCGGCGGGCCTCGATGAGCTGGTTGGCAGCGGTAGAGTAGCCAGGGAAGTACTCTGTGCAAGAAAGAAAGAGAAAGAAGAGAAAACACCAAGTCAGAAAACGAGCCAAAAGCGGCAGACGGCAAGAAAGGACGAAGAAGTAGGCGGTTTACCGTCAACCAGATCTTCGATCTGACCATAGCCAGTAGTCAGAGTCTGCCTTGCTTCAGCCCAGCCAGCCGCTTCTGTCTCGTACTCGGCCTGGAGGGCGGCTTCGCGGTCCTGCGCCGCCTTCAGAGCCGCCTTGTGGCTCTCCTCCTGGTCGGCCAACCTCTTGGCCAGGCGGTCACGTTCCTGCTCCAAGGCGGCAAGCTCGGCCTCCTTGGCACGAAGGGCAGTCTGAGACTCTCCCAGCTGTGCCCTTAGACCGGCGTTGGCCGCTGCAGAGATGATAGTAAAAGAAGAAACAATAAGAGGAAGTCGTCAAGGAAGATCCGACCCGACTGCTCAGCAGTCGGCCTGAATCTCGGGGACTACACCCAGTGGGTGCGCTGACGCGCCCCCACGTGAGATAAAGAACAAAGTACTTACCCCGGCTCTCAGTCAGGTCGGCGGTCCTTTGGGTCAGCTCCCGAGCCTGGGAGTTGAAGGCGGCTGCACGAAGATTGTGGTAGTCCTGCAAGATAGGCAGAAGACCGAAGTAAGAACAAGAATAGCAAAGCCAAATCCACTAAGAAGTTCCAAGCCGCCTGCTCAGCAGCCGACTCGGAACTCGGGGACTACACCCAGTGGGTGCGCTGACGCGCCACCACAGAAGAAACCAAGATCAAGAAGAAGCAAGATAAGAAGCCTAACCCGGATGGCCGCCCGCGTCGCAAGGAATTCGTCGGTGTATTGCCTCAGCGCCGTAGCCCGGGCTTGGAGCCGGGTCCGGACGTCCTGCGCGGCCACGTTCATCACGGCTGTCCCTCCGCCCGGCGTCCACCCCGAGGTGGCGCTGGCCGCCTCCACATCTTGGGCCGATGAGCTGGAGCCCGCGACCGGCTGCGGCTCCGACGTGGCCTTCTGTGGATCTGACGCAGCCCTCCCCGCGCGCCGGCTCGGCGGCATCCAGACCACCAGCTCAGTCCTCGCGGCCGGCTCGCCCCCCGCCGACTGCGCAGGCGGCAGATCAGGCCGGCCGCCTTGAGCCGCTCCAGTCGGCGGGGTCGGCACCGGCGCCCTCTCCAGGATGACGACGTTGTCATCCCTCTCCAGTCCCGGCTCGTCGCCGCCGGCCTCTTCTGGAGGAGGCTCCGGGGCCCCAGGCGCTGCGACGCGCAGTGGGTGACCAACAAGGCCCCCTCCGCCGTCGCCGCAGCCGCAGCCTCCGCTTGGGCCATGGCTGCGGCGTCGGCGCGCGCCTTCGCCGCCTCCTCCTCCTGCGCCGCCTTGGCGGCGGCTGCCTTCCGTGCCTCCGCCTCCCGCACCTCCCGCGTGTTCCGTTCCGTCGCCTCCTGAAGGTCGGCACGGGGGTCCACGCGGCGAGTGGTGCTCCTAGATCCCCTCGGCGACTCAACAACGGAGGCGGCAGCCGCCCGCTCGAGCGACAATGGAGCTCTGGTTGTTGAAGAAAAGAAGACAAGGATTCAGGAAGCCACCAGAGAAAAGAAAAAAGAGTACACGAAGGAGTTTTTGAACTTACGCCGACACCGTCTGCGGTTGCTTCACCGTCTTGCGGAAGCGAGCCGCCTTCGCGGCCGCCTCCTCCCGCCTGGTCGCTGCCGCCCCGCCCCTGGGTTTTTTTTACCGACTGCCGAACAAACCCTGCGCGGCACGACGCTTTTGCCCGCCGCCTCGAGCAGGCGGCGCAGCGGAGGAACCCGCGCCGCGGCAAGACGCCGGCTGACGGCGCGGGACGACTTCGGCCTCGTTATCGTCCGGCCAGTCCTCGAAGCCGACTCTGTGCCCGGAGCCGCCTGCTTCACCGCCGGCTTGGCCACCGCCCGGCTCGGTGTTGTCGTCCATAGCAGCCGCCCCCAAGTCGGGGTCCTCCAGATCATGCTCCGTCCGGTCCGGGGCGAATCGGCGCTCCGCGTCCGACCCGCCTGCAGGCCGAAGAAGAGGGCTCTGTCGGAGACAAGCCGACTAGTCAGAGTTGGCCAAAAGGAACTCGGCGACAAAATTGAGAGAAGAAGAAAAGACAAGGAGAACATACCGTAGGCGGCGGATTGGCTCGGCAATATGGCTGCTTGCCGAACTGCGACTCTGCGGAGAGTTTGCAGTTTGCAAGGTAGTTCACCATATGGGCCACCTCGTCATGCGGGATGTCCTTGGTACACATCCGGCTCAGATCGAGCCGACCACTCATCTGACAGATCAGATGAGGGCGGCTCTGGAGCGGGAGTACCCGGCGCGTGACGAAGGCGGCCAGCAGGTCGGGCCCCGACAAACCCTCCGACTGGATCATCACTCGTACTCGGGCGACGGCCGCGTTTCCAGCCGGCGTCAGCGACACGGCCCGGTAGGACCACTGGGGCCGCCTGCCCGCCGGTGGGCCGGCTACGTAAGCCGGCAGATTGACGTAGTCACCATGCGGGGCGACGTTCCTCACGTAGGAGTACGACTTCTGCCACATCTTCACCGACTGGATCAGCGTGATGGCGGGGAAGGGGTTGTCGGCAGATCCCCTCCGCATCACGATGAAGGCGCCAGTCTGAGCCGGCACGCCCTGCATGCGCGTGCCAAGCTTGGACTGGAAGAACTCCCCCCAGAGCTCGAGGGTAGGGAGGACGCCGAGGTAGCCTTCGCACAAGGTGACGAAGGCAGACAGCTGCACCACCGCGTTCGGGGTGAGGTGGTGCGACTGGAGTTGGTAGAACTCGAGCCAAGAGCGGAAGAAGGCGCTCGCAGGCAGGCCGAAGCCGCGCAAGAAATGCGAGCGGAATACTACCCGCTCGCCTTTTGCGGCTCCGGCGTAAGCTCCCTCGCTGGCGCAAGACGGACCTCCACCTTATCCGCGCTGGGCAGCCGCCGCGTCTTCCGGAGGAATTCGACGTGATCCTCGTGGACATTGGAGCCGTCCCAATCCCCGCCATACTGCTCCACGGCGGGAGGCATGGCGAAAACGAGCACGGCAGCGGAGGAACGAGCGATGGAAGAGCGCGGCGGCGAGACGCTGTTGCAAGAAAGGCAGGAGGAAGAAGATGGTCGAAGGAGGAGGAGCGTGCGAGAGCCTGCCGCTCTCCCTCTCGCCCTACTTATAGCTTCGCCAGGTGAAGCCGGGGAGGCCGGACGTGGGGTGAGACGTGGGATTAACTGCACCCACTCCCCCCACGCCTCGCGATTATTACGCCCTAAAGGCGTGCCGAAACTGCCACAAGGAGACGTGCGGGCGGTTTCGGGCTGCAGAGAATCCGCGCCTGGGCCCGGGCGTGGACGTGGCGGGCCCCCGCCCTGCGGCGACGTCCCGTCGGCGCATGGGCTGACAGGCTTTTTCGCCGAGAGAGGCCACGTGGTTCGCAGGCGGCAAGTGGCCGGCCCGCGGCCCGGTGCACGCGCTGGCGAGCTCCCGCCCTCCGACTCCAGAATTTTTGCCAAGACGGCGCGCCTAACCAAAGCCGGCTCCCAGCTGCCGACTTGTCAAGATAGGAAGCTGATCGAGCTTCTCAACTCCTACCCAACCTCGAAGCCCAATCAGCTTCAGGGACTACTGTCGGAGTAAATGGCCACGGGTAGCCTAACCGACTGCCCCTGGCTCTTCCAAGAAATTATCAGGCCTTTGGGCCTTCAAACGTTTCAAGCATTGCGCCACCTTTCCAAGCCGGCTACTTCCGAAGCCGACTCCCAGAAGGCGGCCCTGCCTCAGCAACCACCCTCCCCAAGATAACCACGAGACGGCCGACTCCCGGAAGCTGGCCATAGAGGATGCCGACTCCCCGGAGCCGGCATGACGAACGCCGACTCCCGAGAGCCGGCCATGAAGGGCGCCGACTCCAAGAAGCCCGCCAAGACCGCACCCACTAGAACTACACCCACATAATGGTGACAAGACGGGGTGTGGCCACAGTGCGGCCCACGACCCCCGAAGCCTGAGGCAGACATGGCCACAGGACGCCGTACGGGTCAGCCATCTCCCGTCCGGCTCGGCACTGTAGCCATGCTGGCCTCAACGTCATCCACGACAGACGCCAGTACGGCCCACGAGCGGCGGGCCCCTTTCGCCAGAGATAGGCTCGAAGGTGGCCCGGCCTCCCCCAGTCGGCCAAGGGCGTAGCCGGCCTCCAGAAGCCGGCTACTCCCCTCCCTCGAAACATGTGCCACATTAAGGAGACAAGACGAGGTAAGGCTACAGTGAGAGCCCGCGAGGCGGCACACTGTAGCCACGCTTACCTCGAAGAAGCCCTCGTCATCACAGGCGAGGCTACAGTAAACAGCCGCCGACAAGACCCTAGGCGGTGGGGCCGGCCTGTCGACCAAGAAGCCGGCAGCCGGCGTGTAACGCCCACGATGCGGCTATATCTCCCACGTGTCGAGGCACGACTTAGAGGCATAACCGCATAGTGGTTTTGTCGCAAGAAGGGTCATCTTCACACAATCCCATGTAATGAACAAGAATAGGATAAAGAGTTGGCTTACAATCGCCACTTCACACAATACATAATTAAATATCATCCATCATCCAAAATACAATTATATAGACCGACTACGGTCAAAATCCAGATGAAAATAAGACAGCCCCAAATGCTAGATCCCCGATCGTCCCAACTGGGCTCCACTACTGATCATCAGGAAAAGACACATAATAACGACCACGTTCCTCGTCGAACTCCCACTTGAGATCGACGCCATCATCTGCACTGGCATCGTCGGCACCTGCAACTGTTTTGGAAGTATCTGTGAGTCACGGGGACTCAGCAATCTCACACCCGCGAGATCAAGACTATTTAAGCTTAAAGGGGGGGATGGTGCAAAGAGGTGGAGCTGCAGCGGCAAAAGCATATATGGTGGCTAACTTGCGCAAATGAGAGCTAGAAGAGAAGCAAAGGAACGGACGTCATCTAGCAATGACCAAGAAGAGGTCCTGAACACCTACTTACGTCATTCATAACACATACCGTGTTCACTTCCCAGACTCCGCCGAGAAGAGACCATCACGGTTACACACGCACTTGGTGTATTTTAATTGGGTCAAGTGACAAGTTATCTACAACCGGACATTAACAAATTCCCATCTGCCTCATAACCGCGGGCACGGCTTTCGAAAGATAATACCCTGCAGGGGTGTCCCAACTTAGCCCATCATAAGCTCTCACGGTCAACGAAGGATAAACCTTCTCCCGAAAAGACCCGATCAGTCTCGGAATCCCGGTTTACAAGACATCTCGACAATGGTAAAACAAGACCAGCAAAGCCGCCCGAATGTGCCGAAAAATCCCGATAGGAGCTGCACATATCTCGTTCTCAGGGCACACCGGATAAGTCAAGCTACGAGTAAAAACCAGACCTCGAGTTTCCCCGAGGTGGCCCGCAGGCTGCTCGGTTCGGACCAACACTCGAAGGAGCACTGGCCCGGGGGGGGGGTTAAAATAAGATGACCCTCGGGCTCGCGAAAACCCGGGGGAAAAAGGCTTAGGCGGCAAATAGTAAAACCAAAGTTGGGCCTTGCTGGAGGAGTTTTATTCAAGGCGAACTGTCAAGGGGGTCCCATAAATCACCCGACCGTGTAAGGAACGCAAACTCAAGGAACATAATCCCGGTATAACAGTAACTAGGGCGGCAAGAGTGGAACAAATCACCAGGCATAAGGCCGAGCCTTCCACCCTTTACCAAAATATATAGATGCATTAATTAAATAAGAGATATACCAGATATAGCCGCATCGTGGGCGTTACAAGTTGGTATCAGAGCACTCCCCGACTTAGGAGCCCCCTGCTTGATCGAATCGCTGACGTTGTTGAGTCTAGAACAAAATGTTTTGAGTCTTAGGATTATATATATCGGAGAGTAGGATTCTTTTTACTCCTCAGTTCCTTCGTCGCACTGGTGAGGTCTCCTGACGTAGAGTTTTGACTACTCTCTCCTCAAATTTCACTAAAAAATTTTTTTTAGGATCACGCGGGTATCTTGGAATCGTTCCGATCGATTTGTGACGAGAACATTGTTCTTGGTGCCTCCTGTCATTTAGGGGTTGTGGCAGTGTCCCGGGGAGTTGAGCTCCGAGGTGTTGTCGTCACAATTTTATCGTTGCAGTTCTGGAATACCTGAGTTTCGCCGACATCGAAATCTCTTTTATGCAGTTGTTGGTGAGATCACCTCGATGCCACCCAGTACTGGGGCGGGAGTTCGGGAGTATTGCCATAACTTGTATAACGGATGTTTTTTTCGAAGGTTGAGGTAAACGATTTCCGAAGATTTCTTGGTTATGTGTTGACGGATGGATACAGCTGGATCTAGGGATTGTTAGTTTGGGTGATATATTTTGTGTCCCCTGTATCCCCTACACCAGATTGCATAACCAGAAAGTTTCGGGAGTTTATAAGTGGGAATTCAAGTAGCCTTAGGATTTCTTTCCGACAGATGCATGATATGAGATTGGGGTTTGACGTCTAGTGGTCCGCCTGTATACGGTTGATTTTACAGTGGTCTCGTTGTGTCTTAAAGAGTCCATGGCTTTGCCGACTCGGGGACACTTCGTATGTCATGTGCACAGCCTTGTACATGATGGTGCTGTACGATTGAGCCCGTGTGGGCCCCACCACGAAAACTTCAGATGAAACCTCTATCATATGTTTGTTCCGGCTTATTCTGCAAGCCAATACTTTGTTTTATTTTGTATTGTGGCATTCGAGTTTCTTCGAATTCATTTATTCATTCCATATCTTTTTCAAGTGGCTTCTCAACTTATGGAAGTGTGATGATCTACTACGGAATTCATTCGTTCATCTTCGTTCGAATGTTTATTGTGAAGACTATTTTTTGCAATTTCTATCCATTGATTCTACTTATCTTTTGTCTATCGAGATGCTAACGGATGTCACCCTCTTCAGGATGGCTCCGCCAACGCGTCAGAATCCGGATCGCAATGAAGGGAGTCAAGCGAACCCTCCGCCACCACCTCCACCTCCGGAGGCATGGCAAGCAATCATGGCAGCCACCAACGCCAATGCTCAGATGATTCTGCAACTCTTGCAAGAACGTACTCAAGGGCAAGGCAATCAAGGCAATCAAGGTCAAGGCAACAATCAGTTTCACTTTGCCACTCTCAACCAGTTTCTCGCAAATCAGCCCAAGTCTTTCAGCTACTGTGCCGAGGCCACGGATGCCGATGATTGGCTCGTGGACATCAACAAGCATTTTGAATGTAGCAATGTCAGGCCTGAGGACTTTGTCAAGTTCTCTTCTTTCCAGCTCAAGGACCAAGCTGCTGATTGGTATCAACAATACAAAGATTCCAGAGGAGGTCGTGTGATTACTTGGACTGACTTCTGTCGGGACTTCAAAGCGCACCACATTCCACAAAGTGTTGTTGAGAGCAAGCGTGAGGAGTTCCGCAATCTCAAGCAAGGAAACATGTCTGTGTATCAATACAACATTCAGTTTCAGAAACTTGCTCGCTTCGCTAAACAAGACGTTCCTGATGAGAAGAGCATGATCTATCATTTCAGAGGTGGCCTTAAAGAGGATCTGCAGTTAGCTCTCGTTCTTGTTGAGCCTACTCAGTTTGATCAATTCTACAATATGGCACTGAAGCAAGAGGCTGCTCAGCTCAAGTGTGAGGCTTCTAAGAAAAGAGACAGGGACGCAGTTCAGTCTTCTTCTTCCTCACTTGTGACAGCTAAGCAACAGAAGTTCTGGTTGCCTCCTCCTCCTCCTCCGTTTCATCAGCCTTACCAGCAGAAGAACAAAGGTGGCCATGGTTCTTCAAACTCTTCCAACTCTGGTTATCAGAACAAGTCTCAGAATCAAGCTCCAAAGTCCAATGCTCCTTATCACCGTCCACTCTCAGAGGTGACTTGCAACAAATGTCAGCAGAAAGGTCACTATGCTAACAAGTGCTTCAACCAGAGGCGTCTTCCTCCTCCTCCTCCTGTCACATCTTCCAGCAATGCAGTGGTCAAGCATAATCCAAAGTCTGCCAAGGTGAACATGATGAATGCAGCTCAAGCGGAGGAATCTACTGATGTGATAATGGGTAATCTCTCAGTTAATGATATTCCTGCAAAAGTTCTTTTTGATACTGGTGCATCGCTTTGTTTCATGTCAAGACCGTTTTTTGCCAAGCATGAATTCACTTGTTCTCATCTGAGTAAACCCATGGATGTCGTTTCTCCAGGTAAACGTTTGAGTTCTAGTATGATGGTTCCGGATGTTTCCATCAAGATGGGTGACTACAAATTCCAGTCTTCTCCAATTGTTCTTTGTGACTCGGATATTGATCTTATTCTCGGGATGGACTGGCTTCCTAAGCACAAGGCTCAACTTGATTGTGCTGCCAGAGAAATTCAATTGACACACTCGTCTGAGGATGTGATTATTTTTGCCGCTTGTGATGAAACCATTCGGTTTTTCTCTCTCAATAAGAAGGGCGAATTGGATGCCATCTCTCAAATTCCAGTCGTTTGCGAGTATCAAGATGTTTTTCCAGAAGAGCTTCCGGGTATGCCTCCGCACCGGCCAGTTGAGTTCGTTATCAAACTAGAGCCTGGTACTATACCCGTTTGCAAGCGTCCATACAAGCTTGGACCTAACGAGCTGAAGGAATTGAAGAAGCAGCTCGATGAACAAGAACGTCTGGGTTTGATCAGACCGAGTTCTTCTCCATGGGGTTGTGGTGTTCTTTTTGTCAAGAAGAAGGATGGCACGGACCGACTTTGTGTCGACTACCGCCCATTGAACAAGAAGACAATCAAGAACAAGTATCCAATTCCCAACATCAATGAGCTATTCGAGCAACTCAAAGGTGCTAAAGTATTCTCGAAGCTTGACCTTCGTATGGGTTATCATCAGATTCGCATTCGTGAAGAAGATATTCCCAAGACAGCATTCAGAACAAGCTTTGGTTCTTATGAATATACTGTCGTGTCTTTCGGCCTTGTCAATGCTCCTCCGGTGTTCTCTCAGATGATGAATTTCATCTTCAACCCCTATACCAATGAATTCGTTCTGGTGTATCTCGATGATATCTTGGTCTTCTCCAAGAATAAGCAAGATCATGCCAAACATTTGCGATTGGTGCTCGACAAGCTCAGAGAGTATCAATTCTATGCGAAGTTCTCCAAATGTGAGTTTTGCCTCGATGAAGTTCTTTTCCTTGGTCACATCATCTCTGCCAAAGGCATCGCTGCTAACCCCGAGAAGGTGTCCGTAGTTCTGGATTGGGAACCTCCTCAAAATGTCAAGCAGCTCCGCAGTTTTCTGGGTCTTGCAAGTTATTGCCGAAGATTCGTTGAGAATTTTTCCAAGATTGCAAAGCCTCTTTCCAACCTCCTACAAAAGCATGTGAAATATGTCTGGTCTCCTGAGTGTGAAGTTGCTTTCAACACTCTCAAACAGAAACTAGTCACAGCTCCTGTCTTGACTCCTCCTGATGAATCCAAGCCGTATGAAGTTTTATGTGATGCTTCTCTCCAAGGTCTCGGTGTTGTGTTAATGCAAGAGAAGAAAGTTGTGGCCTATACCCCTCGACAGTTGAAGCCCAACGAGAAGAACTACCCCACTCACGATCTTGAGTTGGCGGAAGTTGTCCATGCATTGGTTACGTGGAGACATCTCTTGTTGGGAAGACAAGTGGACATTTTCACTGATCACAAGAGTCTCAAGTATATTTTCACTCAGCCCAACCTCAACCTCAGGCAGACTCGATGGGTCGAAATGATTCAAGAGTACAATCCGAGTATCGAATATACTCCAGGCAAAGCTAATGCAAGCTGAATCTTCAAGTTGTCCCTCAAGGCGTTCTTGCCAACCTCATTGTATCTCCTACTTTGGAGGATCAAATTCGTGAGGCACAACTCCTTGATGCCATGGTGAAGAAGGTGAAACGTGGTATCAACAAGGGTCTTTCCAAATACAAGTGCTATCGCATTGATGACAGAGACACTTTGTTCTTCGAGGACCGGATTGTGGTTCCGAAAGGTTATCTAAGGAAAGTCATAATGAACGAGGCGCACAATTCTCTCCTATCCATTCATCCTGGAAGTACGAAGATGTATCATGACCTCAAGCAGTCGTATTGGTGGACTCGAATGAAGCGAGAAATTGCTCAATTCGTGAATGAATGTGATGTCTGCCGAAGAGTGAAAGCAGAACACCAACGACCAGCTGGTCTCCTCCAACCTCTTGCTATCCCAGAATGGAAGTTTGATCATATCGAAATGGACTTCGTGACTGGATTTCCAAAGTCCAAGCGCGGAAATGACGCTATCTTCGTTGTCATTGACAAGCTCTCTAAAGTGGCTCATTTCCTTCCTATCAAAGAATCCATCACAGCAGCTCAGCTGGCAGAGCTCTACACCTCCAGAATTGTCTCCTTGCACGGCATTCCACAATTGATTTCTTCAGATCGTGGAAGCATCTTCACCTCTAAGTTCTGGGACTCCTTCCAGAAGGCCATGGGCACAAACATTCGCTTCAGCACAGCTTTCCATCCCCAAACTAGTGGCCAAGTCGAGCGAGTCAATCAAATTCTTGAAGATATGCTCAGGGCTTGTGTCATTTCTTTTGGCATGAAATGGGAAGATTGTCTTCCTTATGCTGAATTCTCCTACAACAACAGCTTCCAAGCGAGTTCGGGCAAGGCCCCATTCGAGATTCTCTATGGCAGAAAGTGCCGTACTCCTCTCAATTGGTCAGAGACTGGTGAACGCCAACTTCTTGGCAATGACTTAATCACTGAAGCTGAAGAAATGTGTAAAGTCATCCGTGATAATTTCAAAGCCGCGCAATCGCGTCAGAAGAGTTACTATGATAGTAAGCACCGTGATTTGGCTTTCGAGATCGGAGACCATGTCTACCTCCGCGTCTCTCCAATGAAAGGCACTCATCGCTTCGGTATCAAAGGGAAGCTTGCCCCTAGATACGTGGGTCCTTTCAAGATCATTGGCAAAAGAGGCGACCTCGCCTATCAACTTGAGCTTCCTTCCAACTTCGCGAACGTGCACGATGTGTTCCACATGTCACAGCTCCGCAAGTGCTTCAAGACGCCTGAGCGCACTATCGACTTTGAAGAGATTGATCTCCAAGAAGATTTGTCTTATCATGAGCACCCAGTTGCTATTCTTGAAGAAACTGAGCGCAAGACTCGCAACAAGTCTATCAACTTCCTGAAAGTGAAGTGGTCGCACCATTCCGACCGGGAAGCCACCTGGGAACGCGAGGACCATCTCCGTTCCGAATATCCGGAGTTCTTTTAGTCCTAGATCTCGGGACGAGATCCTCTCGTAGTGGTGGAGTGTTGTAACACCCCGCATGTAACTTGCCATATTTGTAACTCCGACTCTTGCCATTTCCGGCTATGTGATATGTTTTTCCCTCCGTTGTCGGGTTTTGTTTTTCGTTTTGTATTTTGTCATGTCATGCATTTTCATATCATGTCATCATGTGCATTGCATTCGCATACGTGTTCGTCTCATGCATCTGAGCTTTTTCCCCGTTGTCCGTTTTCCAATCCGGCGCTCCTATCTCCTCCGGTGCACCCCTCTTGTTTTCTTTCGTGTGCGTGTGGCAAACTTTCTCGGAATGGACCGAGGCTTGTCAAGTGGTCTTATTATACCACCCGGAGACTACCGGTCAAGTTTCGTTCCATTCGGAGGTCGTTTGGTACTCCAACGGTTAACCGGGCCTCCGCAAAGTCCATTTGAGCATCCAGCAAAAAAACCCTCCAAAACCAGCCCAAAACCCACCAAACTCTCTTCCATGCTCTAGGTCGTTCGATCACGATCGTGTGGGCGAAAACCGCACCTCATTTGGAGCCTCCTAACTAACTCTACCTATTTATAAGTGGGCATCCCGAAAAACGAAATCTCAGACGAAACACTAATTTTCCCCTCTCCACGGGCGGACGCGTCCAGCCGCCGCCGCGCCCTGACCAGTCAGAGCGCGACACGTGTCCCGCCGGCCTCTCCACCGCGCCG
>NC_057799.1:586425151-586465990 GCF_018294505.1 Triticum aestivum | reverse complement strand
GTCGCCGCCTCCGGTCCGGCCCCGCCGAGCCCCGCCGCCGGCGACCGCCTCCGGCCCCCTCGCCCCTCGCCTCGCCGGCCCTGCCTCGCCTCCAGTCGGGCCCGAGCTCGGGAGCTCGATCCAGATCTGTGAGCCCGTTGACTTCTCGCCCCTCTTTATTTTTCTAAGTCTTGGATAATTATCAGCAAGTGCCTATGTTCGAGATGCGATAACTTTGTGCATGTTGCTCCGATTCGCATGTGTAATATGTCAAATTGTTCGCCTCGTGATGCTCTTCATTTTGTTCAATTGAACCATTTTCATTATAGGTCATCTTGATGCCCAAATCTTCGTCGGAAGAGGGCTAGTTGCTGTTAATCTCTGGTTCTTATCAGAACTTGGAGATTTGTCATTTTTGTATCATTTATTCTGTGCATGTTTTGGGCATGAGCTCTACATGTGTTTTGAAGTATGCCATTCCATATTTCCAGTGGTATAGTCCATGTATTTTTGTGATCTCTATGGTGACTAGCACAAGCATGCAAAGTAGGTCCCGTAATAATTCTGATTTCTCCAAGTCCTTGCCTGCTTTAATTTTGTTGCCATGTAAACTTGATGCTACAGGGAGATCCATGCATATTTTGGAGATGTTCAGTAAGGATGTTTTGTAGCTATAGTTGTAATTGATCCACTCCAGCAATTGTTTGCAATTTTAGAGTACCATAGCATGACTCAATCTTGCTCTACTTTTGCTATAAAATATTTCTGGCAGATTTTTAACATGATATGCATTTTTGCCAAGCTTATTTTAGTTGATCCATACATGATATGCAATTGTTCTTGCCGTGGATAGCTTCATACACATGCCATCTTGCTGTAGGTATACTTTGTTTGTCATGCATTGCTCTGTAGTGAGTGCATCAAGCTCACAAAGAGGCCTACATATTAACATTTCTGCCATGCTCTGTTTTCTGCAAAGTCTGAAACCTGATAACGAAACTTGCTATGTTTATATGCTTGCCATCATATCTTCTGTACCTTTTTGGCTTATGGTCAGTAAGGGACTTTTGTCATGTGCATTTAGTACAAGACTACCATGCCTCGTGTTGCTATGTTAAGTCCCTGTAGCATGTTGATTTCGTGCTCTGAACATTGCTACCTGATAATGATTTCTGCCATGTCCAGTTTTTCACCAAGTCTGTGAACCTGTAATCTTTTGCACTTTTGCCATGCTTGTTTGAGCTTGATATGTTGTGAACTAGCAGTAGCTCAGTGTTCATCTTTTGTCAAGCATCTCCTGTAGATTACGGCCATTTTCTTTGTTGCTATGTTGGGGTGCTGTAGCATTGTTACTTGTTGCATTTTAAGTGCTATCTTGCTGTTTTTCGCAGATTAGTGTCATTCTTGTTTTGCTTGCCATTTGCAAACCGTGCATCCGTTTCCGGTGATCTTTATATCGATTTCGACCGAAATCATCTCATCTTTCCAGTGGCATGCTTGTTTTGCCAAGTTACTGCCATGTTCATCATTTTCCTTCCGGAGCACGCATACGCATCGCATATCATATCTTGCATATCATACATGTTTTGCATCATGTTACTTGTGCATTTCTCGTTGTTGATTGTGGTTCCGTTTGTTTGTGCTCTTGTTTTGGGTAGAGCCGGGAGACGAGTTCGTGAACGAGTAACCTGTCGAGTACGCTTACGAGGATCAAACTTTCGACAACTCTGAGAATCTTGCAGGCAAGATGACCACCCCTCGAAATCACTTCTATCTTTGCTATGCTAGTTGTTCGCTCTATTGCCATGCTCGCTACCTATCACTTGCTATATCGTGTCTCCTATTTTAGCCATGTCAGCCTCTAACCATCCTCTCCTAGCAAACCGTTGTTTGGCTATGTTACCGCTATTGCTTAGCCCCTCTCATAGCGTTGCTAGTTGCAGGTGAAGTTGAAGTTTGTTCCATGTCGGAACATGGATATGTTGGGGATATCAAAATATCTCTTATTTAATTAATGCATCTATATATTTTGGTAAAGGGTGGAAGGCTCGGCCTTATGCCTGGTGATTTGTTCCACTCTTGCCGCCCTAGTTACTGTTATACCGCGATTATGTTCCTTGAGTTTGCGTTCCTTATACGGTCGGGTGATTTATGGGACCCCCTTGACAGTTCGCCTTGAATAATACTCCTCCAGCAAGGCCCAACTTTGGTTTTACTATTTGCCGCCTAAGCCTTTTTCCCCCGGGTTTTCGCGAGCCCGAGGGTCATCTTATTTTAACCCCCCCGGGCCAGTGCTCCTTCGAGTGTTGGTCCGAACCGAGCAGCCTGCGGGGCCACCTCGGGGAAACTCGAGGTCTGGTTTTTACTCGTAGCTTGACTTATCCGGTGTGCCCTGAGAACGAGATATGTGCAGCTCCTATCGGGATTTGTCGGCACATTCGGGCGGCTTTGCTGGTCTTGTTTTACCATTGTCAAGATGTATTGTAAACCGGGATTCCGAGACTGATCGGGTCTTTCCGGGAGAAGGTTTATCCTTCGTTGACCGTGAGAGCTTATGATGGGCTAAGTTGGGACACCCCTGCAGGGTATTATCTTTCGAAAGCCGTGCCCGCGGTTATGAGGCAGATGGGAATTTGTTAATGTCCGGTTGTAGATAACTTGTCACTTGACCCAATTAAAATACACCAAGTGCGTGTGTAACCGTGATGGTCTCTTCTCGGCGGAGTCCGGGAAGTGAACGCGGTCTGTGTTATGAATGACGTAAGTAGGTGTTCAGGACCTCTTCTTGGTCATTGCTAGATGACGTCCGTTCCTTTGCTTCTCTTCTCGCTCTCATTTGCGCAAGTTAGCCACCATATATGCTTTTGCCGCTGCAGCTCCACCTCTTGCACCTCCTTGTCCTATAAGCTTAAATAGTCTTGATCTCGCGGGTGTGAGATTGCTGAGTCCCCGTGACTCACAGATACTTCCAAACAGTTGCAGATGCCGATGATGCCAGTGCAGACGATGGCGTCGATCTCAAGTGGGAGTTCGACGAGGAACGTGGTCGTTACTATGTGTCTTTTCTTGATGATCAGTAGTGGAGCCCAGTTGGGACGATCGGGGATCTAGCATTTGGGGTTGTCTTATTTTCATCTGGATTTTGACCGTAGTCGGTCTATATAATTGTATTTTGGATGATGGATGATATTTAATTATGTATTGTGTGAAGTGGCGATTGTAAGCCAACTCTTTATCCCATTCTTGTTCATTACATGGGATTGTGTGAAGATGACCCTTCTTGCGACAAAACCACTATGCGGTTATGCCTCTAAGTCGTGCCTCGACACGTGGGAGATATAGCCGCATCGTGGGCGTTACACGGCGGGACCCACCAGTCGGCGGGCCCCAACGGCCGGCGGAGGAGCCGGCGGGCGTACACTGACGACTGGGACCGGCGCCCAGCCGGATTACAATTGTACCCCCGGGGGGTAGGCCTATATAAACCCCCAGGGGCACCCATGCAAAGGGTTGACTTCTTAGCATTACACACACACCATAGATAGAGGGAAGTGAGAGCTAGCCTTGCTCTTCTTCTCCCTTGAACCCAACAGCTCTAGGAGCGATTGTAGCTACCCTTTCTTATCTAGTGATCATGCGGAGACCCCACAGAGCAGGACTAGGGGTGTTATCTCCACGGAGAGCCCCGAACCTGGGTAAGATTCGCCGGCGTGCATGTCCTCGCCTCATCCCGTTTCCAGGCACCGGCGACGTTTTATTGGCTCCCACAATGATAAGCCACCCGTTGGCATATGTCGCACCTACCACCCGACAAATGGAACAAAGGAAAACTGTAGGATTTGTTCCTTTAGTGTCTCCTTGAAAGAAAAAACGTAGGAATTTTAATTTTCACTTGCCCTCCTTTTCAAATTCCTATTCATGAAGCACAAGACTAAGAGATAGTAGCATAATAGCGTTATAACCGTACATTTTCCTGTGGTTTGACTTAATCTCACCATGCTTCTTTGCATCCTGTGATCTTCCAATTGTTGTGAATCAAACACCCAGATTGGCAGAAATCCTGTGTTTTTAAATTCTCTGTTTTGCACGTGCATTCCTATCCTATTCCTGTCTATTTCCTATCCCTGCATTGTTGGAATCCTCCAATTCAAACGAGCCCTTACAGAATTACTTCTCTTACAGATAGTTGTCAAAGAAAACCTTGCGTGGTTTGTCCCGCTCCTGCTGCGCCGTCGTCCACCCCAGCTCAGCTGCTCCAACTACAGAAGGATCCAGCTCAGCAGGCATCCGGCCTCCAGACTGTCTTTCGCCGCCTCAGATCTTCTTCCCCGCCGCTGGCAGCCATGAAAACTGCATTACCATCATCAACCGAGCAGATGACCTCGAGGACTACACGGGTCCGCAAGAGAGGTCGCACTCTTTCGTGTCTGCTTACGTTATGCATCACTTAATATTAAATGCTACTTTATCGTCCTGTTCACCGATTAGACTCTGAGTCAGCTCCAAACTAATGGTCAAACTCGAGTTTTTAAATGGTTGTGGGGTACATATCGGGGCCGCAATCAATAGTATCTATCTACTATCTGGTTAATCTCTGGTGTCTACTATGAGTTTCATGTTGGGTGGGAAACAAACAGTAAAGAAGCCATTATCTGTATTTTCTAACTGAAGCCATTATCTGCGTGCTATTATTGGTTTTGGGTCTATCCACAGGTTGCTACCATCACTCTGGATTTTTGCATGCACTCCTTACATAATCCCACTATGTTTTATTCATATGCATGACAGTTATTGTAAACAATGGAACTGAACATGTAGAGCAAAAGAGACGAGCCTTGCGTGGCAATAAAATTTCATGCAGACGTTGCTCCATGGTAGGCGCAAAGGCAGCCCCCCTCCACGCATTTCGGATTGTAATCGAGAGGAAGATATCTGTTCTAAGGGGGATTCAGAAGGAGAAGACAACTCCTATTTACCCCCTGAGGTCTTCGCTCTAACTGGGCATGCTGATGTTGGTTATATCATGCATATGGTGCCTTGCATTGCTTACTTTATACATCAAATATGTCACCTGCTTAGTTTAGACATCCTTTGTGCGAATGCCATCTGTTCAGTTTATTCATCGTTTATGTGAATTATGCAACGCCATCTTGTTTAGCCAGGCATCATATATGTGAATTTTGCAATGCCATCCTGCTTAGCCAGTCATCTTATATGTAAATTATATCAGGCCATCCTTTTTTTCGTTACATATTACATTTGTCAACAATGTTAGTACATTCAACTGCTCTTCGTGTGCATCAGCCATTTGACACAGTGATGGAAAATTCTGGAGTGAAAACAAGGTCTTCAGAGCAGACTATGCTATCTGACGAAGCACATATCTCGCTGGTCACGGATAGATCCTCAGAGGAGGATTCAGAGACAGATGACCAGTCCTATCCCCCCCGAGGTGTATGCTCTAACTTGGCAGGGTTATGTTGCTCATATCGTGCGTATGGTGTCTCGCATTGCTATGTCATTTGATTAATTTAGACATGCTTTGTGTGAATGCCACCTGTTCAGTGTCTAATTACCATATATGTGAATTATGCATTGCCATCTTGTTGCAAGACATTATATATGTGAATTATACAATGCTATCTTGTTGCAAAGCCATTATATATGTGAATTATGCAATGCCATGCTGTTTAGCCAATCATCATGTATGTGAATTATATCATGCTATCATTTTTTTATATTACGTGTTCCATTTGTCGACAACATTTGTATATTCAACTACTCTTCCTATGCATCAGCCATTTGAAGCGGTGATGGAAGTATCTGGAGTGAAAACAAGGTATTTAGAGTAGACAATGCTACCTGCTGAAGCAGACATCTTGCTGGTTACCGAGAGCTCCTCAGAGGAGGATTCAGAGACTGATGACGAGTCCTATTTCCCCCCTAAGGTCTATGCTCAAACTTGGCAGGGGTATATTACCCATGTCATGCATGTTGTCTTGCATTGCTTAGTTTTTACATCATATATGGATTGCCATCTGCTTACTTGCTTACTATATAAATCATATATTTGAATTATATCATGCCATCATGTTTACATAGTACATACACATCATCTATCTGAATTATGGCATGGCAACCCATTTAATAAAGACATCATATAGTTATATCATCTCATCCTGTTTAGTGTTTACAATCATCACATTTTGAATTTTAGTGTTTACAATCATCATATTTTGAATTATGGCATTCTATCCGTGAATGTATGTGAATTATGGCATGCCAACCTATTTAATAAACACATTATATAGTTATATCATGTCATCCTATTTACATAGTCATCATATTTTGAACTATGTCTTTCCATGTTTTTTAGTTAGCCATCATAATGTGAAATTGTGTCATGCTATCCTATTTAGTTAGCCATCATATATGTGAAATTGTGTCATGCTATCTTGTTTGGTTAGACTACATAAATATGAATTATTTCATGCCCTCTTTTATTCCCCACTATCCATTGCACCTGTCTATCATACAATGTCTATACTTTCAATTACTTTTCTTGTTTATCAGCCATTTGAATTGGAGAGGGTGATGGCAGTATCTAGGGGAGTAACAACACGGTCTTCAGAAAAGATAGTGCTACCAGTTGATGCAGATAGAACCACGGTTGTACTTGCCCAAGGACCAGATCCACCACACATAACCCAGACTCTCGCAGATTGTACCCCTACCCAGTTGGATAGAGAACCAGCTACACCCCTTCTAACCCCAACCCCGGCAGATAGTAACCCAGTTCCAGTTGACACAACAGCGTCTCCACCACAGAGCACCCAAACACGAGCAGTTAGTAAGGGAACTGTAGTGCCCAAAGCACGAGGACCACCACTCCGAATCCCAACTCAACGCTTAAAGGAGAAGAAGATTTGTTCTCAGGTCAGGTTCTGTAGCTATGGTTCATACTCCTTTGCTCTTGCATTACTGTATTTACTCATACCAACTATTTTCAAATTTGAAGGATGGAATTGAAACTCCAATGGTGCAACAGGTATGTTTTAAACCTATTTCTTTAACTTGTTTGCTGTTGTAATCTGCTCTATGTTGATTTCAGTTTCAATTGAATAAACAGTTATGTTCTCATGTCATGCACATTAAAAGTGTTGTTATTGCTCTATAGTTTCCCACACTTATATTCTGTCTATTCTGCTTTGTCTTGAACAAATAATATTTGAACTGTGTGTCTATCTTGATTTGGCAACAAAAACTAGAATGATATAGACAATAAAGTGACCATGGTACATAGATATATGTTTGTTTCATGCTGTTCTCCTGTCCACTTTACTACTGAACTCATTTACCAAAATGAGTTTCATATACAACATGGTAAACCTATGATATGTCTGCTTGTTTCTCTTTTAGAATGCGGACAAAATATTGGAGAACAGTATCACGTTATGAAATGGTAAAGGAAGCAGTGCAGATAAGGTTCAAGATAGGGGACATCCCTATTGGTCTCCAAGAAAGGTGATAAAAACTATCTTGACGACAGTGAGAGAACCCAAAAGTCCTGTCTTGATGTAGTGTTCGAGTTACTGGGCACTACTGCTGGCACAAGCTCTTCGAACTCGCTGCCTGAATCAGTTCGTCTTCTTGAGTCTCAACTTCAAGTTGAAAGACATCGATTAGATGTGCTGCGACAGGAAGCTAAAGGACTGAGGAAGTCCCTGCAGAATTCAGATGCATATTTCCTGGTGCAACAGCAAGTGCTGGAGGATTTAAGCGCCAAACAAGAGAAAGTTAATAAGCTTGCTAAGTATCTTGCCAGCATTATGGATACCCAGGATATTGTTTCTTGAGATCTTCTAAAGTGGTTCCAGTTCTGGATTTGTTTTGTTGCGGCGTTTATTTGCGCTGGTCGCCAACTTTGACAACCAGTGTATATGATATGCTGCTTTGTTCCCTATATTTGCACTGGTGGCGAACTTTGATGCCCAGTGGATGTAATATGTGTAATACCCGTGATAGCCTAGCGTTAGTTGCTTGCTTATTTATTTCCTTGTTGTCTTGTTTATTTGTTTGCTTGTAGTCATTGCAGTTCTTTTTCCGCGGTTTGCTAGTGGCTGCAATAACCTATTTTTTAAAACTAGGCCACAATAACCATAGGCTAATATTTACTGTAGTGACACTGGGCCTCCTACGAGCCGTAGAAACAGTGGGCCTTCTTACGGGCCGTAGAAACAATGGGCCTTCTACGGGCCGTAGAAACAATGGGCCTTATACGGGCCGTATGGTCGATTGGCCAAACATGGGCCAAACAGACCGCATTATGGCCGTAAACGGGCTAGAGTTGGAATCGTCCGTTCATGGGCCGACCATAACGGGCCATCGTTAATAGGCCGTATTTGATGACGCTATGAACGGCCCAACGTATTAACGGACCACAAACGGGCCGACTGTAACCACGGGCTGAATTTGGCCCACAAGCAGAAAATGACAGTAACGGGCCGTAAGTAAACAAATAATGGAAATGAGCCCAAGAATAAATGGGCTCTGAGAAGGCCGAAAGATAACATGGGTTGGAAATGGCCCAACGGAATAACGGGCCATTAATGGGTATAAAGTGATACACTGTTCATTACGGGCCAGTTTCAGCACGGGCCGTTAATGGGTGTAAAGTGATACACTGTTCATTACGAGCCAGTTTCACCACGGGCCGTTAATGGGCCAAGAGTTACAAAGGGCCTCATATGGGCCGAAAGACGTCATGGGCCATACATGGGCTAGAAGTGCAAACGGGCTGGAATCATATTGGATGGCCTAGATGACGCTACTGGGCCTAATTCGGATAGGGCGTAACGGGCCTTGGGTTAGCGGGCTGTAAATGGGCTATATGCGAACAGGCAATTAACAGGCTTTCCATGGGCCGGCCCGCCACCTTTTGACAAAGTCAAACAGGCCGGCCTTTTCACAGGAATGGACTCTGTTGGGCCGTGCCACGTGTTGACGTATCATAGGCGCCTTCTGTCCAATGAGTGGATGACATCTGTCCCAACGATGAGCCGACACGTGTTTCCTCCAGCCAATGATGATTTTACACGTGGAAAATCCCCATTGGTCAGGGCTGTTAACGGGTTATCGGATCCAAAACCCGACCCGATAGCTTAACGGCGTTCCATTATGGTGGATGCCACGTGTCAGTCACCCTTGACAAAAGCACTTCTGTGACGTGCGATTTATCATCATGGAAGTGGACACTTCCGTGATGATAATTTTGGTAATGTCATGGAACACTTCTACGACAGCATAGGTATGACTATCTTGATTCTGTCATAAAATCGTCATGGATGTACATAAATGACAAAAAACGCGACCTACTGTGACAAACACGTATCACCACGGAAGTGTATTTTTTTGTAGTGATGTCTGCGGCGTCGAATTCGAAAATCGATAACCAATCCAGCTCGGTGTCCGCAGGCGTACGTGGTTCGGAACTTATAGCCGGAGACGAGTCCGGAGTTCCGTTGACGTAAATATTGCAAGGTGTCCAGTTTGTGTGCGGCTCCAACGCCGCAGACTTTGTGGCCTCTGATGGCGCAATCTGCTCCGGATTGAAGGCATTGCAGCAACAGGAACCATCTCCTGGACGTGATGCAATGGCAGATTTAAGTCATGTTGATCAGAGCGAGGGGGAGCGATCGCTGCGGTCTCAAATCCGTGGAAGATCAGGTCTCCACGAATGTCTGTGATGTACTTCAAGCTTCCAAATCTGACTTGATGGCAGGGGCGTAGCTGTCGATCTGCTCCAGATGGCCAAGCGAGTTGGCCCGCAGTACGAAGCCGCCGAATACAAAGATCTATCCGGGGAGGAAGGTTTCTCCCTGGACAGCGTCACTATCGACGATTGAAGGGGCCATCGAACCTTTCATCGACGACACAGTGGAACTCTCATTGAAAGCACCAATGTCGGTGTCAAAACCAGCGGATCTCGGGTAGGGGGTCCCGAACTGTGCATCTAAGGTCGATGGTTACAGGAGACAGGGGACACGATGTTTACCCAGGTTCGGGCCCTCTCTATTGAGGTAATACCCTACTTCCTTCTTCATTGATCTTCATGAATATGAGTATTACAAGAGTTGATCTACCATGAGATCGTAATGGCTAAACCCTAGAAGCCTAGCATGTATGACTATGGTAATGAGTATATATCTTTCCGGACTACTCCCTCCGGTTTATATAGACACCGGGGGGATGTAGGGTTACATAGAGTCGGTTACATAAGAAGGAATCTTCATAATTGGTCGCCAAGCTTGCCTTCCACGCCAAGGAGAGTCCAATCCGGACACGGGTACAATCTTCGGCCTTCGTGTTTTCACAGCCCATCAGTCCGGCCCATGGATAATGGGCCGGACGCCCGAAGACCCCTTAGTCCAGGACTCCCTCACCCGGCAAGCCACCTTTTTCATTAATACGTTCCAAATGGGTACAGTTCGTACAGAATGCAGGCGTGAGCTAGGGGATTACAAGATTTAAATTTCAAAAGGGCCCGTAGGCTTAAGGACTAAAAAAGATAAGGTGCCCGTAATCCCTTTCTTGTCCCTCTCCTCAGGAGACGGAACAAGATAACAGGAGGGGGAAAAGAGCGCCTAGGCGAGGCACGAGTAGCAAAAGGCACCAGGAGAACATCCCGACGGCCGCCCCACAGGGAGGCTGGTGATGATGATGACGGGAGAAGAGCTGGAAGACGAGGCAGCGGGACGGCAATAGGCGATGATGGCGTCGGTGCCCGCGTTCTCTGACTTGACGGCCCGCCACCCGCCTTCTTCGTCTTCTCCGGCCTCCCAAGCCAGCCGCCCAAGGAGGCAACCCCGAGAAGTTGAAGGAGCTGGCGATGCAGATGGAGGTGCTGCCGGTGTCGCCTTGGACGGCGCGTCCGACACCTAGTCGGACCCGTCATCCTCCCGCCTGATACCCTCGCCGTTGTTGTCTCTATCCTCCTCGTCACTCTCGCTTGAGGAGGAATCTTCATCATCGGAGGAGCTCTTCACGCAACACTTTAGGCGAGTTCCCATGTCCCCAAAGACCGTGACGGAGAGCAGGCCGTTCTCCATCAATTTGAAGTAGAGAACGAGCCCCTCCGTCAGGCTGTTTACGCGAGCGAAGGTCTTCCATCGGCAATGAAGATACATGACATGGGGGCGGGGAAGTCGACGTCGACCCGCGTGTCGCCGTTTCCGCAGCCCTTCATGTGCAACCGCAGGGTCTGCGGCGGATCGGTCTCCATCTCCCGAGCAAATGGAGTGGGAAGACGAAGACGGCGGCGCACCGGCCGGTGCAGCCTGATGAAGAACTCGCGAGGCTGGTCCCCGACATGGCCCTCCATCGGGGGAGGGGCTGTTGGTGGAGGCGAGGATGATGCACCGCCCTGTCCCACTCTTCCCCGAGCGCCACGGCGACCTCACCCTCGCCCCCTCCCCCTTCCTCTCGTGGCCAGCTCCGCCGCCACAAGCTCTTGGGGAGGAGGGGCGCGCTGTCGAGCGGCAACCCTCGACGCTACCGTCGAATAACCGCCGCGCCCTCCCGCCATGGCAAAGGAGAGAAAGGAGCCAAGATGGGAAGTGATGGACGATGAAGGATTGAGGGGTGCCACCCTCCTCCTCCCCTTCTTATAAAGGGGCGGGGTCGGAGCTCAGCCGCCCCGCTCAACCAATCCGGCCATCAAAGGCGCAAGGAATCAGGACCGACCCGCGGCCCCAATCAGCGATGCCCAGCCCCCGGCGCCTTCTGCGTCCGTCGCCTGCCTTTCCTGACGCATGGGGGGCACGTGGCGAATGAGTCAGGGCCCGAATGGCAAGTGGAGCGGTCGTTTCGCGCCCCGTGATCGAGGGGGCGTGGGAATCATAATAACCACGACCCAGGTCCACTTAGTAAAATGAGCCGCGCCTCTACGACTTCCTCTATTTTTAGGAGGAAAACGCGGACCGCCTCTTTACTGTTTGGTCCGTGGGATGACGCAAGCAGGCCACGATCGCCCTACGCACGACCCCCACGTCACGCGTTCAACACGGGTCGTGGGAAAGAACAACGAACAAAGAAACTACCGCAGTAAGAAGAGTTCATCCCCACCTGCGCGTGCACTATTCTGGGCCCAGCCCAACAGGATGTCGCGCTTATGTGTGGCCCGGGCCCGGGGCTCCTGGCGGTGCACAAAGATAGGGGCTCTCCTTTGTACCCCTTACTTGTGCACGGGCAGTCAGAGCCACGCCTGCGACCACACCTTTCAGTGCAAGGAGGGAGGCCAAAGCACAAGGCCAAGCAAAAACAACGCCAAGACCAGAACACAAAAAGCAGAGGGACAAAGCAGGTCCCCTCGGCAAGACCCTTGCCGGGGCGGCCTCAGCGGCCCCGACAAGAGTCTTGCCGGGGCAGCTCGCCCAAAACACCAGCGGAGCGTGCCACCCTTGAACCCGCATCTTCCAACATGATCAACCACGTTGGGACAAAGGCTCGGTAGGCACCTTCATGGTGGCATGTAGATCTTTGTGAAGATCATAAATACACAAGATCAGATGAAGATGAGAAGACGACGATCCTCGGCAAGATCCTTGCCAAGGAAATCCACGAGACCCCCGGCGAGATCCTTGTTGGGGACGACCACGACGCCACGGCAAGACCCTTGCCGGGGCCCCGGCAAGACCCTTGCCGAGGACGCCTGCGAGGCCACAGCCAGGCCCGCGTCTGCCAAGATTCCACCGCCGTCCCCATGCAGCTGCTAGCTCAACCAGTAGGGCAGGCACCTGCCTGGCGACGTGCGGGCTCTGCGCCAACTCAGCAAGCACCTGCGTGGTGGCATGCAGATCTTGGTAAAGATCCTCCCACCGCGCCACCTCAGCTACCTGCCAGCCTACATGGCACAGGACGCAACGCTGGCTTGGGCGCGTGTCGAAGCGAGGCAGGGCGGCGATGGACGGGACGGGCCTCGTTCCCGTCCCCAATAAAGCTAATGGACACCTAACTAGCGCATTTAATGCGTTTTGTCCCCTAATGCCAGGCGATAAGCTTGCGCACTGTACACCTTTCCACCTCCTGTGTGCCACTGTGGAAGCCCCTTTTGACTATAAAAGGAGGCCCGAGGCATACTGGAGAGGGATTCGGCTCTTTTGGACTACGCATCCACCATAGCTAGTTCGAGAACTCAAGAACTCACTCAAATACACACCAAAGCAGGACTAGGGTATTACGCATCCTCGCGGCCCGAACCTGGGTAAACGAACTATGTTCTGACTCCTAAACCTGCTCTTCTCACAACCCCGCGCCCCGCCAACCGTAGTAGGGATTCCTGTGATCCCATAGGTGTCGTTTCCCCGACATCTACCGTGCAGTTGGGCACTCTACTACGGAGTAATTTAGTGCATGGCTGGTGGACCCCGATGTTGGCTGTCCCACACGTCGGCGAAAGTGAGTACCAAGGTTCCCGACGACCGTCGAGGAGGATCCGCATGGTAGAGCGTGTCCACTATTTTTCTGCAGAAAAAAATGATTACAGCAAAGCGTTTCCACTCTTACGACGGAGGAGTGCGAAACACGGCAGCCACTTGAACATACACAGTGCTCCTACTACTAGGCATGTGCAGTGGTTCATACGTCAGTACTACATAATCTTGTTGCTAGTGTAGTAAGATATGACGATAACAAATGATGTTGTGCGCATGTCAACTATATGAACAGTAATGTAGTAACATGGTACCGCTTTTTCGACTGTCCGGTCGAGAATAAACGGTGAGATCAATGTTAACAGAACTAGGTCTACAGGCTACAGCGCACAGAGAGTATGGTGCTACAGTTCTCCATGAAACATGAACAATATGAAGCACGAATCAGTGTTAGGCAGGGTGCATGGGATGGGAGCAAAAGTTCCCTTCTCGACCCACTTTTGGGTGTTTGGCAGAGTGCATGAAGGGTGCATGAGTCCAAACTAGTAGGTTAACACAAATACATGAAGAGGGAACAACTATATTGAGATGAGAATGCAACCAAACACACCTACACGCTTTGTGCTACAGTGACTGATCTGCACCATCTGAGTTTGATCCAATGTTCATGTTGCGCCGAGACATGGACATGCCCATGCAGAGGGCACCTAAACACCACCGAAGTCCCTCTGCTTCTCGAGGCGCATGACGTTGGTGATGCAGGGTGCAGCCGCCCGCAGAGCCCGCTCCCGGTCGACGGGAGCCAGCTCGTCAATGACGGCGTCCAATGACACGAATGGATTCCGGTGACGGAGCCCTGAGAGGATTCGCCCGGCAACGGCGACGACAGCCCACAACCCCTCCTTGTCCAGCTCCGCCCCCACCATCGCGCAGAGACGGCTCAGCTCCTCGGAGATATAGGTGAAGAAGGAGACCAGGTCAGGAAGCCGCAGCTTGTTAAAGTCAACGGGGTGGTCGAACGGGTTTAGCCCGACGGCCGGCATGGTCGCGCTGGCACGACGGTATGCATCGCGCAGCCGCAACACGTGCGTGGCAACTTCGTCCACCAAGTGGCTGAGGCGATCCTTGACCTCGTCACGATCGTCCCGCTCTCGCTCCAGCCGGCTCCCCTGACGGCCTATCGTATCTCCCACTTTCTGCAGCAACGCTGCCGACGCCTCGAGCCTTTGTGGTGGACGCCTGCCGCTTTTGAAGCTCCGTGAACTCCCGCACATGACAGAGGAGCATGGCACTCCTCTCCTCCTTGAGCTCACGGAGCTCCACATCCTTGGCCCTGAGCTCTACATCCTTGGCCTGGAGCTCCTGTGTCAGGCGGCTCACCTCAGACTCCATGATCTACTGCGTCGCCATGGCACCAGGTAGAAGCAATGGGGAGAGGAAGCAAAGGGGGAGAAACGGCTGAAAAGCAATGCAATCTACGGGAAGGTGGAGGGAGCCAACCGAGGAGTGGGGAATCTTTTGGTTTTCACCATGGGAAAACACCAGTCGACGACTTCTCACATCAGGGAGCAGTGGGTTTTACAGCCGGATTCATCGTGACTAATTGCTGACGCGCCTGCTCCCGTCAATAAAAAAATTAAAAGTCCTGCCGCGCCTGCTCCCGTCAATCAAAAAATTTAAAATCCTGCCACACCCAAACACCAGAGCAACGCCGCGGTGGATATTTAAATTTACCTACCGGCAAGGAGATAAAAAAGGAGTGAAAAAACAAATGTGGCAGCGGCCTAGCTAATCGGGCGCACTAGCCCAACTAGCTAGCCACCGTGCTTCACTAATGTACTCGGCGGGAAAGGTGGTCTTTCATGATTTGACGACTCATTTACTTGCTTTGGTGCTACGATCGAGGAGGACCCAGAAAACACGCGGTAGGGTGTCCCACATCTCAGCAAGGAAGAATATATGCGTGCACCACCCGGGAGGATCCCGAAACCGCGCGGTAGGGTGTGCCACGTCTCGGCACGGCGGAAAAATGTGCATGTACTATATCAGACGTAGTACCTATGGTTCGACCTCGGGACCCAGCCAGTCGGTCGAAAACACCCCCACTAACCACACAGCTTCATCATGCTAACGTGGCATGGAGTATAGGTGTGGTTAGCTCCGTCTCAACCAGCCACAACGTCTCTTGTTCTAGGCGATTCTTCTATTTTCCAAGATTTTTTTAGTTATAATAACACCATGGCAAGCTAGCGCCGCTCTTCGTGTGTGTCCGTGCGTCTAAAGGTTAGACGATGGAGAGGAGAGAGAAATCGCAGACCTGGGGCCTGCCAGTAAGTGAGTCAATGGTCATGCACGTGTTGACGAGGCACTCCCTCTACTCTACCCAATGTAATACTGTATAAAATCAAGTTATGGGACAAAGCCAACAACCGTTGTTGTTTCAGGCTATCAACTTACGCTTTGTAGTCCAGGTTGCCAGTTCGAATCTTGTCCTTCAGATTTGTTAGCTTTAGGTCCAAATTTGATCAATGACAAGTGGGATCCCCATGTGTTGTTCCGATATTTCAGTGTAGGATGGTTTTTTTGAACAAACACTTTGCGTGGTTAGACAAGTAACGGCACGAGTTACATGTATTTTGCAAGTTTACGAACAAAAATGACAGCAAAATAGATTATCACATCCATCCCGCAACTTAGATGCTATGGTGATATGAGTTTTTACATCGTTGGAAGTGAGATCCAATGGCTTGGGAGTATTCTTTGTAATTATGCACAATTTCCAAACTCTCCAAAGGTTTTTTTGCAAATAAAACACTCAGGCCTCGTGTTTGCCGCTGCATCTTGGATCCAACGGCTCCCGTTGCTCATATTAGGTGCTCCCCGTAGCTTAATTAGCCGCTACGGTGATACGAGCATCTAGGTCGTATGATCTATGATCAGATGCCACATGCATAGTACTTGTACTTTCTGCGCAATTCCCAAACTCTCTCAGCTGTATATTGCAAAAACATTCAAACCTCCTACTGTGAGTCGTTAGATCTCCGTGAACTTGTATGACCATAGAATCTACAGTGCGGGAGCACCTCATATTCTCCCGTGCGAGAAAACATCAGGTGCTCTCGCATCTTGGATGCTACGGTGATACGAGCTTTGAGGTCGTTTGATCTAAGATCCAATGGCATCTGAGCAGTCTTTGTGCTTGTAAGCAGTGGCCGAACTCTTTGGGGGCTTTTCTGCAAAAAACCACTCAAACCACCGAGGAGTTGTTGGGTCACAAATCCAACGGCTCCGAAGAGCTTGTATCACCATAGCATCTAAGGTGTGGTAGCACATGATATTCGTAGATACAGGAGAATATGATGCCCTCCTCCATCTTAGATGCTACGATGATACGAGCTTCGAGGTCGTTGGATATGGGATCCAAGGGTATCTGAGTAGTTTTTGTACAAATTGTGTGCAATTCTCAAACTCATTAAGGTTTCCTGTAAAAATATTAAGACATCATGTGAGCTGCTATATCTTAAATCTACAAGCTCCAAGCAACTCGTATCAGCATATAGCATCTAAGGTGTGAAGGCACATGATATTCTCCCGGGGAGGAGGGGGGTGCACAACAAATCGGTGTTTGGGAGGGTGGGAGAAAATATAATCTAAACAATCCTAAACAGAGCTTCACAATTTTATCTAAGGTCGAGGGGTTAACCCCTGTGGCACCCCGGCTCAGAGCAACCGGTTTACCATGCATTGCTAGCCCAGAGACCATGTCTTCTGGCAACACACAACATCTTGGTACAGAAAATGACCGCTTTATTGATGCTAGCAGATCAAAGTTTATATTACAATATGTACATCATTTAGTGAACATAAAGGGCCTCGATCATAACAACTATGCGGCAGCGGAACAACGTCGTAGCGGCACTCCATAGCACAGGGACACCGATGTGGACACGATCTAGACTCGGACAGCACTCCTTTCCAACGAGACTTTCCTGAAATTTGGCATGACACGACAGGTCAGTACATTGAATGTACTTGGAAGCTCATAACAAACATAAACATAATGACAAACAATATCAGGATAATTAACCAATTATTATTAATGCAAGAATATAGCCAACATGTTGTGAACATGCTCAGGTGAGAAAAATCTCACGGACTGACTTACCAACGGTGATCGCTCTTGGATCACCAATGTACCAACCTCAAGTTATTAACTAGGGATATCTCGTGATCTTTTCGGCGTTCACAACCACGACCAATATTTGGTCTCAAACGGTTATCCTTCTGGCGATCACAACCACGACCAACACTTGGTCTCAAACAACAAGATGACCTTCCCGCCATCATTATAGTGCAAAGTTCATAACTTAGTGTGCAAGATTTATTAAATGTTGACCCATGGTGTGGCCTACTTTCGAGAGTGTCCATAACCGTGGACTCGGCCATCGATAGATTAATACACTCTACAGAAGTAGCGCACTGTACCCACACCATAGAACCCATGGCCTCGCACTCCCATTCGGGTGGACCAACTGCATTCCGACGAAACCCCTCCATTGTCATGACACTCTCCCGCCCACTCCGACTCACTCCCCACTGGACTAGTCCTGGGTGGCCCCGTGTCTACCAAAGACACAACGACCACCGTCGTGGCCAAAACATAAACTGTCCCACACGGGGACACGGGCACACAAGGTTATGTCTGCTTACTGGGCCAGGGTACCGCACGCCCATAACCTTCCCTCGTTGGAGGTACCAACCAGAGGCATGACAACGGACCGAATAAAGGCCTTCCCATAAAGGAAAATGTGGTTGCACTGGGAAAACTCGATTCAGTGGCACCATGACCCGGTCAACAATATATTCAAGTTGAGTTATTATCAGGTTCAACTTAAAGTGCTATTAACCGGTGTCATAGTATGCCATGAAATGCAACACGAACATATGCATCACATATCAACAGAAATGACGGAGTCAACTATATCCACACTAAGCATAAACATCAACAACTCATGACACTACTCTGGTTAGGATTAAACCTTACTCTAAACAGAATCTTATCTAGAAAATTTATCATTTTTCTCATGCAATAACTCCATATAATTACTTATATCCATAACTATATTACTCTATCATAACAAAATTAATTCTAGTTTCTTTACCAACTTAGTTAGCTTTAAACTTTCTGTAAATCAAGCATATTAACTTAAACAAGCAACTAACAGAATATAAATAACATAATAGTGATTTAAATGCATGGATTTAATCATTCATTCAAGTAGGAAAATCACAAATATTGTAATGGCACCATGAAAATGTTTCTGTGGCTTGCCTTGGTGCAGATGAGGTTCACAAGCCTCCTGGTGATCATCAAGACAAGCCTCACCCTCTGAAAATATTTAAAAACACAAAAAGAAAACATCAAGAACCCTTCTAAAATTCACTAGAAAATCTAGACAGCAGGGAAAAAAATCCCATTTTAGGTGAGCTGCTAGATTTCTTTACAAAGAACACAATGCAAAATGAATCAATTCATTTGGACTTATGGTTAAAGAGTTTTGGCTGTTTGAAGCTCTCTGGAAAAATATGAAATTTGAATTTAATTAAAAATAGACTGGGGGTGACGTCGAAGGCGTAAAGCCTCAGGGCGCCACCACTGTATCGCTTCTCGCGCGTACTGAGTGGCTGACTAGCGGGCCCCGCTAGTCAGGTGAGGGGGAGAGGGAGAAGGAAACAGAGGATGGCGCGGCTTCGCCAGAGCACACGCCGGCGACGAGGGCTTCTTGGCCAAAACGAGAGGGAGGGATCGAGAGAGGAGATGGAGGCGCACCTGCCCGTACCCGTAGAGTAACTAGGGGTGGTCGGACGGCGTTGGAATCAACCTCTCTAGCGGAGGCAGAGAGCAGAGGTCGCCGGAGATGAAGACGACGGCGAACAGAGGTGACTCCAAGGGCTCCAACCGGGCGGGATAGCACCATCGAAGAGCGGCGGAGGCACTGGAAGGGTTGCCCAGGCTTGGGAGGGACTGGAGCTACGGAGACAACCCGAGGGGATCGCCGGCGAGCTCGAGCTCGGGGACGGCGGCCCGCGGCCTGCCCGGCCGGGCTACGGCTTCTACAAGATCGTGGAGTGTGTGGGAGGATTGGGCGATGCTCGAGGAGGCTGGGGAGGGCTCTATTTATAGCCGAGCATCGAGGGGGGATCGGGCTCCGCCCGTGGACACCTGGACATGGCGCCCGGCAAAGAACGGCGTCAGTGAGAGTGGGAGAAGGCGACGCAGCTCACGCGGGAACTGTGGGCGAACAGGGACGAGCACAGGGGCACTGGGGTGACGACAAGCAAAGTGCACACCGCACTGTTAAGTTGGCCGGACCGCGCCCGTGCTCCCTGCGGCGAGCTCCGGCGTCGGCGAGCGCCAGGAGGGAGTTAAGAGAGCTTGGACGAAGATTGTGGCGAAGTTTGGCAAGGCTAGGCAGTCGGGGAAGCGAGCACGCGAGCAACAGAGGCTCGGGCGCGACGCAGAGCGCGTCGACACGCAGGTTGGCATCGTGTACACGCGTGGTGACCGCGTGAACTCTGCCCTCAGGCCGACCTAAGTCCTAATTTCATGTCTGGCTTGTTGTTTGTGGTAGTTTTGAAGACTACCACGCTTTGGTTTGGACCAAGACGCAGTAGGATAGATTTCAACTGCCTGGTAAGTTTCTGATCAGTAACTTTGAGAGCTTACTGTGGTCAAACGGCTGGGAGTTGAGGGCTGGGCTTTGGAGGCTAGCAATCATCTACTAAGGTGATGATGCACAAGAAAAATCAGCCACAATGGAGCAAGTAAAATGGTAGTTGCTGTAGAAACTACCATTTTTGGCCAGAACAAAAAATATTTTCTGTAGCAAAAATATTCCAAAGAGTGGTGAAATATTTTTGCTCAGGAAGGTGCCCTATGGTTCAAAGAATATTTGTGAATTTTCTCTGATTTTTTTGGGCAAGAAAAATTGGGGTTGCTTTGGAGCACATTGAGCTAGCTAGGGTTTAAGAGAGGGAAATGAATATTTTCATTTAAGAAAAATATTCCAAATATTATTTTGAGGTGAACCAGAGTGGGAATGATGGTTAGAGAGGGAAACGGGACACTTGGGTGAAAGCCAAGGGGTACCCAAGTGTTTAAGTCCATATGAAAACATTCAAAACTCCAAATTTCAAATTCAAACCAACTGAAAAATCAGGCAAAGAAAAGAGGGCAAAAACCAGGCCGTCACAACCCCCAACAATCTACATAGCTCCGCCTAAACACAACATTTGCATGTACTGTAGTACTAGAATTAATATTCATGTTTTAGTTTCCTGATCATTCTAAATATTGAATTGAGGACCATGCATGTCTTACATTTTACTCCCTTAGTTCCTAAATATTAGTCTTTTTAGAGATTTCAAATGGATTGGCACATACGGATGTATATAGACATATTTTAGAGTGTAGATTCACTCATTTTGCTCCGTATGTAGTCACTTATTGAAATCTCTAACAGACTAATATTTAGGAACAGAAGGAGTATTTTTGAATTCGTGTCATACATGCATGGTTTGGAAAAATAGATGCACTATACTTATTGGATTGTTGTTGTGTTCGTGTGTGTGTGAGTGTGTGCGTGTGTGTGTGCGTGTGTGTGGTCATATGCTTGATACATACAAAGTTTTCTCACCACCATATTATTCATCTTTTAAATTTGAATTTGCAATGAAAAACTTACTAGGGATACCATGAAATGTGAAATCCACGTTGAGATCACTATATCACAAACTCACTCTAATTCAAGAACTCGTCATAAATCAATTACCACGTTGAGATTACTATTTGCAAGGAAAATACGGGCATTGTAGTACACATAGATTCGTTCGGCAATTTAAAAGATTCCTTTCATATTCTCGAATGGTAGGACCCAATGGCGTACCAACCAGACCTTGGCTCGTGTTGATCCTAAAAAAATGGGCTTGTGTCCTTCTGGTGGCGTGCGTGGTACGCACATTAGCCAACCCCAACCAGTCAAGCCTCCGCGTTTCGAGTCGAAATATCTGGCGGCCAGAATTCCAGCCGTAGGAAATTCCCCTCATGTCCCTTGAACATAATGACTACCGATGAACAATGGAGGGATGCTTTAGTAACTAGACAATGTTACCTACCATGCCGAGCACGGTTCAATTCCCTCGTTCGCCGCTCCCCAAGGCCACCCGTCAACTGCATTGCCTAGTACTACTACTACACCAGGATGAGCACGGAATTGAGCCCGTTTGTTCATGCCTAGTACTTGAGTTAATATATCAGGCAATGCACTGGTACGGAGGGATTATCCTTTTACTCTGCATATATAATTTGTCTGAAGTCTAACTAAGAAAAATGTTTGACCAAATCCTTTCTTAAGAAATACAACAGGACAGATGTATCGCTTGAAAATTTATTGCATGATGCAGGTTATGATATTGTTTTGAATCCTGGATTTTAAATTTTAGAAAATCCAAAAGTGACCAGAAATTTGTTGTTGCCGCGCCCTTTTCCCTCCCTCACCAGAGCACTACCTGTCTCTCTCTCCCTCTGCACTCGAGGAAGAAGAAGACTGGAGGATTAAGAAGGACACAGGGACACAAGAGTATTCCAGCGCACGTACGCCACCCGCCGCACGAACAACGTTCTCTTTTTTTCTGAGCACGTACTAAGCACTTCAGACTACAACACACGGGGTCAAGACTTATACACGGGCACACACACATGCACTAAGCTAGCGGACCTGACCCATCTAACAAACTCAAGCATGCATGCAGTTGGACGCAGCGCCCACGCAATGCCCGCCCACCGAGCTCCATGCGCACGTACACGATCTCCTGGAGACTCGGCGTGAGCCGCCTGCTCTTCCGCTGCTTCTGTCCAGCCCCGACACCCACTTTGCCATGCCCCGCGCTCCTCAGCTCCTGCGCCCGCCGCGCACACTTGCCAACGGGACGCAACTGGTTCTAGCGCCCGGCACGGCCACACCCCGCGCGTCCGTCTAAGCAACCCACACACACCTGGTCATGTACGCACGTGACCCAGGCTGCCACGGGCCGAGCCCGACGCGTTCACCGTGCGCATGCACGCACACCGCGTCCCAGGCTCGCCACGGCTTATTCTCAACACACTCCCCCTAAGTTGTGGCCTAGAGGAGTCCGTCGTCATCGACGTTGCCGTTCACCAGCAGTGCTTGCTCCGCCGTCGGCGCCTTCCTCAGCTGCGGGCACTCCCGCTTGAAGTGGTCGCGCTCGCCGCACTTGTAGCAGCGGCCGCACCTGTTGACGACGTCCCTCGTTGCCACGCTGTGCAGGTTGTCGTTGTCATCCCGAGCGCCACCGCGTCGCCGATCCCACGCTGCCCACTGCGCCGCCGTCATGAGCAGCTGTCCGTCTGCCTGCTCGCCGCTATCCTGTCATCGACGCCGAACTCATTCGTCGAACGCACGCAGCTGGCCGAGCACTTCGTCGAACGCCATCGTCGTCACATCGTGGAACTGCCTGATGCCGGCGACGACGGGGAAGAGCCGATCCGGCACTGTATCCAGCAGCTTCTTGACGAGCGCCGCGTCGCCCATCGTCTCCCCGAGATTGGCATACCTCGCCGCCATCGCCGCGAGCCTCCCACCGTACACGCCGAGCTCCTTGCCGTCCGCCATATTCAGGCGGTTGAATTCACTACGCAGCGTCGCCAGCCTCGCCGCGCGGACCCGATCGGCGCCGACGAACCTCACCTTCAAGGAGTCCCATACCAACCTGGCGGTGAGCTTCGTCGACACCTGCAGCAACATGTCCTCCGGCAGTGCTCCGAGCAGCAACGCGCACGCCATCTTGTCCTTCCGCGTGTTCACCGCCGCATCGCCCGGCGCCACCGCCTCCCACACGGTGTGCACATCGAAGATGGCCTGCGCCTTGATTGCCCAGACGGTGTAGTTTTCCACCGTGAGCATCGGCATCGCGATCGATGCCGATCCGCCCACGCCACCGCCGTGAGGAACCAACACCATTGCTGCCGGCGAGCTGCTGAACCTGAAGCTCTGATGCCAATTTTTGTTGCCGCGCCCTTTTCCCTCCCTCACCGGAGCACTACCTCTCTCTCTCTCTCTGCACTCGAGGAAGAAGAGGACTGGAGGAAGAAGAAGGACACAGGGACACAAGAGTATTCCGGCGCACGTACGCCACCCACCGCACGAACGACGTTCTCTTTTTTTCTAAGCACGTACTCAGCACTTCAGACTACAACACGCGGGGTCAAGACTTATACATGGGCACACACACACGCACTAAGCTAGCTGACCTGATCCATCTAACAAACTCATGCATGCAGCTGGACGCAGCGCCCACGCAACGCCCGCCCGCCGAGCTCCACACGCACATACACGATCTCCTAGAGTCTCAGCGCGAACCGCCTGCTCTTCCGCTGCTTCCGCCCAGCCCCGACGCCCACTGCGCCACGCCCCGCGCTCCTCAGCTCCTGCACCCGCTGCGCACGCACGCCAATGTGACGCAACTGGTTCCAGCGCCCGGCAAGGCCACACCCCGCACGTCCGTCTAAGCAACCCACACACACCTGGTCACGTACACACGCGACCCAGGCTGCCACGGGCCGAGCCCAACGCGTTCACCGCGCGCATGCACGCGCACCACGTCCCGGGCTCGCCACGGATTATTCCCAACAAAATTCATGAAACTGAGCATGGTCACGTGATATGGCACAAATATTCCTTCGTAATTTTTTCTTCAACTTGAGACAAGCTGCTTACGAGAAGTTGCACAAATGAAGAGCCAAGGTATTTTGGAACAAAGACCTGTCACGTTAAGGCGAACGCTTTCACTATTGAAACCGTGGGCGTTTACGTGCCGCCACGAGTCCCGCTTCTCATTGGCAGATGTCGTCCGAGCAAGCGTGTGAGTCGACGGGAGGCGTGCGAGCAGACCGCTGCGTCGGCTGACAGGGAGGTGTGCGAGCAGACCGCTGCGCAGGCTCACCGGGAGGTGAGCCCTTTGACCAGGCTCCGCCGCCCACCTTCGTCCCAACTGCTCCCACTTTTAATGTCGCCGGCGCTGCAGTTTAAACTGAACCCCTCACTACCCGGTATCGCTACAATCTTCTCTCTTCCTCTCCGATTCTCCTGTCGTCTACCTCCAACCAGCCTGACCTAACCGTACGCCATGCCGCATCACGATTGTTGAGGATATAGACCTGGGGGTCACCCGCCAGGAGGGCCGGGTTACTCCAAGGATCATTACCAGAAGCCCGGAGCTAAGTTTCAGGATAATGGGCCAGAGATGGGCTGAGACCCGGATATGGCTTAAAGCCCGTAGTTACAATCATTATTATAGTAGACTTGTAGTGTAAGGCAAGTATTGTTTTAGAGCCCGAGCCGGACACTCTTATGAGCCGGCTCGGGACTCTAAGGGCTGCTGGGCGTCAGCCTCCCTATATAAAGGGACGACCCGGCAGCGGTTTGGGGACGACAACAATCTCTCCGAGAGCCGGGATAAGTGTTTAGTTCCCTGGCGATCGTAACCCTAATCAATAACACCTCGAACTGGACGTAGGCTTTTACCTTCACCGTAAGGGGCCGAACCAGTATAAACCCTCGTGTTCCTTGTCCCGCATAACCCCTTCAAGCTTCCTAGTTGCGATGGCTCCACGATTAAGTCCTAGCCCAAGGACATCTGCCGTGACAATTCCACGACAGTTGGCGCCCACCGTGGGGCGAGCGCACGGTGGATTTGAGTTCTTGAAGGGCAGCTTCGAAGGGCTCAAGGGATACGCTGTGGGCCAGATGACCAAGAGTCGTCGCGGCAGGCTCTACATCGACGACGCGGACTGGGGCCCCGACGCCGGCTCAGTGGAGTACGGGTACCGGGTCCCCTTTGGCGGAATTCATGTCTTCATTGGCAAGATTGGTGAGCCGGGCCCCGAGCCGGGTCTCTGCGCCGATCTCATCGAAACGGCTCAGCACGCCCGATCCGCCCGGGCCCGGCCTGCCTTAAAACGCGCTTTTGTGGGATGCATCCATGGAAGGCCCTCCGATCCATCTAGGTCTAGGGATGAGGCGGCCGCCGGCTCTGACGGCGAGTCGGCCGCTGATGAGTCAAACTCGTTGTACCAACTTCAAGATGGCAGGCTCATGAGTTATTCCGATGGCAACAGTATTCCGGACCTTTTTGAGCCGCCAAGTCAGGTCGGAGTTTTTATGGCTGGTGCGCAGCCTGTTCAGAACCCCGCTACCGGATCAGAAAATCCGGAGCCTTCCCCGGCTCAGGTGCTGATGGATCTCACAGATAAGATGACGACCCTGTTAACTGCCACGGTCGACCCGGCAGATCAAGCCCAGCATGACGCGGAGGTGGCACAGTTAAAATTGGATCTGATGAAAGCAAAAGAGGATCTTGCAGCAGAAGGGATCAGGCTGGCGGCGGAGCGGGCGGCTCTCGACGCCCGGGCTCAGTTGATTCAGGCGCAGTCCTTCCAACTCACGATGGATCAGAACGCGGCCAACGAGGTCATGAGAAGGAGGCATCAGAAGGCCCAGTCTCGACTCCCGCCGGTTTACGATCCGCGAAATCTATTCAACACGCCGGGTGCGGGATCCAGTAACCCACCAGGTGTCATTGCGCCCGGGTCGGGACCCCTTATTCAGCCACTAGTAATGGGGCCTCCCCAGGCGCCCCCTGCCCCGCCTCAGTATGTGCCAATACCCCCGGGTCGTTACGATAACCCGCTGGAGAACATGGTAGCAGCGGCAGCACGACTGGCGGCTCTTCCCGTTGACGGCAATTCTCCGGCAGCCGTGGAAACCCGCCGGGTCAGGGAACTCCTGCAGACGGCCCTAGCGCAGCAAGAGGCGTACTCCTACAGCCGGGACAGGATCCACTCAACTCCTCGCCCAGGCCAGAGCCCGAGCTACAGCCGGCACATGGTCTCGGCGACCGGCTCAAGTAATGTCCGACGCCATGGCCCGGCTCATGTTGGAACCTTCTACGCCGCAGACCAAGCACGGCAAGAGGCGGAGCAGGTGCCGCAATTGACGGCTTATCAGACCCCCCCCGGCTTATCCAACGGCGTCCGTTGATGTGGGTATTTCTACCAGGACCGGGGGTGTCCCTTGTTTGGTGCCGGCCATCCGTAATGAACGTTTACCTAAGGATTTCAAGGGCCCTAGGAAGGTGCCTAACTATACAGCTGACTTACAGCCTGCGGCCTGGATTGAGAGTTATGAGATGGCCATGGAACTGCTAGAGGTCAGCGAGGCGGCCATGGCCAAATATTTCACCATGATGTTAGATGGAACTGCCCGCACGTGGTTAAAAGGGCTGCCACCGAACTCCATTGGGTCTTGGACCGAGCTGAAGGCCCGGTTCATTCAAAACTTCAAGGATACCTGTAGGCAGTCTATGTCAATTGTGGATTTGACTAACTGTAAGCAGCAGGAGGGCGAGTCCACGACCCATTGGGTTCGCCGGGTCAAGGAGATCATACATTCATCAGATAAGATGGACGCCGGCTCTGCAGTCTTGATGTTAGAACATAATTGTCGTTTTGTGCCCCTAAAGATGAAGCTTGGGCGGCTTAAACGTGACTGCACGGATATGGGTACACTAATGGCGGCTCTTGTCAAATACGCTGATTCCGATGGTACCAAGGATCCCCCTTCAGATGATGAAAGGACAGGGAAGGGAAAGAAGAACGGCAATGGAAAGAGCCCTCAGTTTAACCCGGGGAATCAAGGAGGAGGCAAGCGCAAGGCCGATGGCAGCCTGGAGTTCGTAGCCAACACCCAAGGCAACAACCAGCGACGCAAGGGGAGGCCCCCTCCCCGAGGCGGCGGGTCAGGACCTTCTCTGGAGCAGCTGTTGAATGAACCTTGTCCGAGACACGGCTCTAGAGAGAAGCCAGCGACTCATCTGTGGAAGGATTGTCCTATCATGAAGGCCTTTAAAAACTACAATGGCCCGGGCGGCGGCCCAGGCGCAGGCGGCTCCGGCGCTGGCGGCTCTCATGGCCCGGGTGGCGGGTCAAATTCCGGTCCTCAGAACGGTCAAGGGGGCTTCAATCAACAGTCTGGTCAGGGTCATCAACAGCAACAGGGGGGTTATCAGACCAACCCGAAGCAACTTAGCGGTGGACAGTATCACGTGTTCACCACTAGTTTGTGCAAACGAGACGAGAAGCTTCACAAGAGGGCTGTTAATTCTGTTGAGCCGGCGGTTCCACGCTACTTACGGTGGTCGGAGCAGCCCATAGTGTGGAGTAGGGAGGATCACCCTCCCCGGGTGGATAACCCGGGCCACCTGGCCTTAGTAGTGGCTCCTCAGGTGGGAGGCTATAAATTCACAAAGGTACTCATGGATGGAGGCAGCAGTATCAACATCCTCTATTATGAGACTTTCCGTCGTATGGGGCTAGTTGATAAGTACCTCAGCCAGTCAAATACTATCTTCCATGGTGTGGTACCCGGTAAGTCGGCTTATCCAGTCGGCAAGATCGAATTGGAAGTGGCTTTTGGTGATGAGAACAACTACAGGGTGGAGAAGTTGACCTTTGAGGTGGTCAAGATAAGAAGTCCATACCATGCTATATTCGGACGGCCGGCTTACGCCAAGTTCATGGCACGGCCGTGTTATGTGTACTTACAGCTCAAGATGCCGGGTCACAATGGGACCATTACAGTTCACGGCAGCCGGAAGGTGGCTCTGGAGTGTGAGGAAGGTGACGCGGCTTATGCAGAGTCTGTTTGTGCCACAGAAGAGTTGAAATTTTATAAAGACAATGTTGACCCAACAGATATGACCTCTCTGAAAAAGCCAACCACGGAGAATGAACCAGCAATGAAGTTTAAATCGGCCGATGAGACTAAACTTGTTGATTTTGTTCCAGGTGACTCGTCTCAGCAGTTCAGCATCAGTGCAAATCTGGACCCGAAATAGGAAGGCGCGCTCATCGAGTTCATCCGTGAGAATAGGGACATCTTTGCATGGAAACCTTCTGACATGCCAGGTGTACCTAGAGAACTCGCTGAGCACACTCTCAATGTGGATCCAAAATTTAAGCCGGTCAGACAGTTCCTTCGACGGTTTAACGAAGAGAGGCGGAAGGCTATTGGTGAAGAAGTGGCCCAGCTTTTGGCGGCCGGGTTCATTGTTGAGGTTTTTCACCCAGAGTGGTTGGCTAACCCGGTGCTCGTACTTAAAAAGAACGGCACCTGGCGGATGTGTGTGGACTACACGGACTTGAACAAGGCGTGTCCGGCTGATCCTTTTGCTCTCCCCCGTATCGATCAAATCATTGACGCCACGGCAGGTTGTGCACGCTTAAGTTTCTTGGATGCTTATTCCGGGTATCATCAGATTAAGATGGCAGTTAAGGACCAGGAGAAGACGGCGTTCATCACTCCCTTTGGAGCCTTCTGCTATGTGTCTATGCCCTTTGGACTCAAGTGTGCACAGGCGACTTACCAGCGTTGTGTGCAGAATTGCCTTCATAAGCAGATCGGGCGCAATGTTCACGCTTACGTGGACGACATTGTGGGTAAATCCATCAAGGAGGAAACCATGATAGATGACTTAAGGGAAACCTTCGACAATCTCCGGGTCTATAAGATGATGCTTAACCCGGCCAAATGTGTTTTTGGTGTTCCTGCAGGCAAACTATTGGGCTTCTTGGTTTCTGACAGGGGCATTGAGGCTAACCCAGAGAAGATCAAAGCTATCACTTCTCTAGCTCAGCCGGCATGTATAAATGACGTTCAGCGTTTGGCGGGTCGCATCGCTGCGTTAAGCCGGTTTATAAGCCGTTTGGGTGAGAAGGCTATGCCCTTATATCAATTGATGAAGAAAACTGATAACTTTGTCTGGAATGATGCAGCTAATACCGCCTTCGAGGATTTGAAAAAGCAACTGGCAGAGCCCCCCGTCCTTGCTGCTCCGGTTGATAAGGAGCCCTTGCTACTGTATGTAGCGGCAAACGCACGAGCTGTCAGCGTGGCTATTGTGGTGGAGCGCAAGGAGGCAGGTAAGGAGCATCCGGTTCAGCGGCCGGTTTATTATGTCAGTGAGGTGCTCATTGAGTCCAAGCAGCGGTATCCGCATTGGCAGAAGCTCGTATATGGGGTATTTATGGCGATCCGGAAGCTTAAGCATTACTTTCAAGGTCATCCCATCACTGTGGTCAGTTCCGCCCCTCTCGGTGATATTATCCAGAACAGAGAGGCTACAGGGAGAATTGCTAAGTGGGCTATAGAACTTGGACCTCATGACCTCAAATATGTGCCACGCACTGCTGTTAAGTCTCAGGCCTTGATAGATTTCATCAATGATTGGACAGAGTCACAAGTACCCGAGCAAAAGCCGGATAACACTTATTGGACTATTCACTTTGATGGGTCCAGGCAGCTGGAGGGCTCGGGGGCTGGTGTGGTCTTGGCTTCCCCTAAAGGTGACAAGTTCCATTATGTGCTACGGTTGATGTTTCCTTGCACTAATAATGCGGCTGAGTACGAGGCTTTGCTCCACGGTCTTTGGGTGGCTAAGGAGATGAGCTTAAGCCGGCTGAGGTGTTTTGGTGACTCAGACTTGGTGGCTCAACAAGTATCAGGCACCTGGGATTCTAAGGATCCTCTAATGGCGGCTTATCGCCGCAAGGTTGATGCCATTGCCGGGCACTTTCAGGGATATCAAGTGGAGCACATTGACCGCAGGAAGAATGAGGCGGCTGATGCTTTAAGCCGGCTCGGCTCTCAGCGAAAGCCGGTGCCGCCTAACACTTTCCTGGATGTCCTATATAACCCTTCGGTTAAGTTGCCTACAGAGGAGGACTTGGCTATCCCTGACCCGGAGGCACGACTGGTGGCGGCTCTTCATATCACACCAGACTGGACAATGCCATATCTGGCTTATATAACCCGGGGAGAGGTGCCTGAGGATGAAATTCTGGCCAGGCAAATAACCCGGCGGGCTAAGTCAATGATTGTTATCGATGGCGAGTTGCATCATCGTAGTGTTTCAGGGGCATTCCAGCGTTGTATCTCCCCTGAGGAAGGTCAAGAGATCTTGCGCGAGATCCATGAAGGGGATTGTGGCCATCATGCCGGTTCAAAATCTCTTGTGGCCAAGGCTTTCCGTCATGGTTTTTATTGGCTGACGGCTCACGCTGATGCAGAGGACTTGGTCAGTAAATGTGATGGCTGCCAAAGGTTCTCCCGACGGGCTCATGTGCCGGCTCAGGAATTGAGGATGATCCCGATCACTTGGCCCTTTGCGGTCTGGGGGCTTGATATGGTCGGGCCTTTTAAACGGTCCAAGGATAAGAAGACCCACCTCTTGGTGGCAGTGGACAAATTCACGAAGTGGGTGGAAGCTGAGCCAGTTAGCAAGTGCGATGCAGCCACGGCGGTTCAATTTATGAAAAAGGTGATCTTCCGCTTCGGCTTTCCACACAGCATCATAACAGACAACGGCACTAATCTGTCCAAAGGCGCTATGGAGGAGTTTTGTCAAAGAGAGCATATCCGGCTTGATGTCTCTTCAGTGGCACACCCCCAATCCAATGGTCAAGCTGAGAGAGCTAACCAGGAGATTCTGAAGGGCATTAAACCCTGGCTCTTGGTCCCTTTGCAACGGACGCCAGGTTGTTGGGTGGAGGAGTTGCCCTCCGTTTTATGGAGCATCAACACTACTCCTAACAGGTCTACAGGCTTCACGCCTTTCTTCATGGTTTATGGAGCAGAAGCAGTTCTCCCCAGCGACATCCGTCATGATTCACCTCGTGTGGCGGCTTATGTTGAGACGGATAATGAACAGGCGCGCCGAGATGCTCTGGACTTGCTGGACGAACAGCGTGATGTGGCAGCCGCCCGTTCAGCGATTTACCAACAAGACCTGCGCCGTTATCATAGCCGCCGGGTCAAATCCCGGGTCTTCCAGGAGGGCGACCTGGTGCTCCGGCTCATCCAGGATCAAACAGATGCACACAAGTTATCCCCACCTTGGGAAGGGCCTTTTGTGGTCAGTAAGAACTTGCACAACGGGTCATATTATCTCATTGATATCCGGGAGCATAAGGACTCACGTAAATCTGAGGAGGAGACCCGTCGGCCGTGGAACATAGCTCAGCTTCGGCCTTACTACACTTGAGCTTCCGACTCTCGTGATGTACATATTTATCTCAGCCATGTACATATTATGATAAAGCAATAAAGCAGGACCTCTGTCCTTTGCTCTCTTCCAAAAATGTGTGTTGTTACATGCTGACTTACAGAAGATCCGGCTTATGATCATCTTCGAATCTAGCTGTAAGCAGTAAAGTCGCTTGGGGGCTTCCTGTTCACACATGGGTCGTATTCGAACCAAAGAGAACATAGCTGTCGATACCCATTTGATTGGCAAAGTGCCGAGCTCATTGGGAAGTTGCCTCTGGTCATATTTGAATCATAGTGTAACCCCTCTGAGAACCGACGTGGATCGTATTCGAATCAGCGTCGTTAAACAAATTTTCAGAATCACTTGGGGGCTTCCTGTTCAAACATGGGTCGTATTCGAACCAAAGAGAACATAGCTGTCGATACCCTCTTGATTGGCATCGCCAAACCCACTGGGGGCTATATGATCGTATCCGAATCTTAGCTTAACCCCTTTGGACCGAGTTTCTGGTCGTATTCGAACCGGAAGCCCTTAAGTTTTTATGTTTTACCCACAAACTTGCTTTGATCATGTCAAAGTATGTACTGCCGGGTTTCACTTGCCGGCTTAATTTTGGTTTATCTTGTTAGTTGAGCATCATGGATGTCATCAAGACAAATAAATTCGAGTTAAGGTACCAACCGTGCTACCCGGGCTATTTAAACCGGAAGTATGCTTACAGGCTGTTAAGTGTGTCATCACAGCTATGTTCGAGTATAGTTAAGGACCGATCTTTTTTGGTTCGTATCCCGGGTTATCCATCTCAAACACCTGATTCTCAGGGCGGTAAGCCGCTTTGCGACTTGTAATTTGCCTTTCTATGCAGATATTTAAAGGCACTCTTTAAGGTTGAGAAGGACAAAGGGATAATTCCGACCCGGAGGAGCATCAAAAGAATGACTTCAAAGGATTTCAGCATTCATTACGTGCACGATGGCACGGCAGAGATAAATTGTTGCACCTACTCTATTACAAAAATCTTTCAAAGTTTCAAGGATGGGCATTGTTTGGTGAGCCGCTAGCCGGTTTATGACGCCTGCTGAGTTGAAGTCCCCGGCTCATCTTCTGCTTCGGCTGATCCCAAGGCTTCGAAGGTCGACGACTTCCAGTTGATGCCGCTGAGAGCTTCGAACTGAGCTTCTTCGTCAATTAACCCGTCCGGGTTAATCTCCGGGGCAAAGGTGTGCTGGCGAGCCGGAGGAATCAGATTGATGGCTTCATAGCGAGGGGTTGGAATCCTCTGATTCTCCGCGTTGTATCCCGGCTGATACTTGGTTAAATCGGTGTCGTTCCCGATGATGGTGGCCACCGGGCGCACAGCTTTCACACAAGCCGCGAAGTCCTTCTGGTCGAACGCTGAGCCGTCTTCTTTCAGGCTGGGATAACCCAGGGCGATGTCTGCCGGGTCTAGCTCCTGCAAGAAGGCTTTGGCCCGGCTCAGTGCGGCGATTGCTCCGGATCTCGCGGATGCTCGTCGTAGCTCCTGGATCCGCTGCGGCAGAACTGCGAGCCGGCGCAGGACTTCGGCCAGATGAGTCGGCACTTCATTCGACAGGGCCACCACAGCTAAAGCCCGCTGTGACCCGGTGTAGAGCTGTTCCACCAGGGTGTACACGGCCTTTAACTTGGTGACCATGCTCTGGTTCAAGTTGGCGCTTCTGGAACCTGTTTAATAACATCAGATGACCCGGTGGTAAGGATGAGTTAAGAGATGTAAACATTCCAATGTGAATGAAAGCCGGTGAGGCGACTTACCGAAGATGGCAGCTACCATTTGGGACACTTGGCGCTTTAGACCGGAGAGCTCAGCGGTCTTCTCAGTAAGGGCCTTCTCCGCCTGTTCTGCCCGGGTCACCAGTGCAGTTTTCTCCTCAGCCCAGGCCTTCCGCTCAGCGTCGAATTCAGTCTTCAACTTTTCCTGAGCGGCGATGCTGGAGACAAACTTGGCATTTGCCTTCCGGGTCTCCATCTCTTGTGCCTTCAGCCGGCTCTTGAGATCCGCCAGGTCTGACTCTAATTTCTTGCCAACAGCCTGCATATATTTCCGGGTTATTAACAGTCATCCTATAAAGTCCCAAGCGCTTTCCAAGCAAAGACACTTGGCACTTGGGGGCTAATGCATATTGAACGTATCTATCTATGTACGGCCGGCTCAGTTCAGTAAGCCAGAATCTAAAGTCTACAACATATTCAAGTATAAGTCCTAGACTTGGGGGCTAGAATGGCAAGAATGGCAAGGATCACTATGCGGAAAGTAAGAGAACAGCAGAAGGTTACCTCAGATTTGTGTTGGATCTGGTTGACCATGGCGATCTCGGCGTCCCGGCTCTTGTGAACCTGGCTGATATAGCCTGAGACGAGTTCTCCAATACTTAAGTCGGTGTAGCTGGAGAGATCCAGATTCACCCGGTGGGGTTGTAGCAACTCCCCCCTTGCGGAGCATTTGGCCAGCGCGGTCGGCCTTCCCGGCTCAACAAACTCCGTCCGGGTAATTACCACGTCCGGGTCATTAGCTGGTGGGGCTTCAGGCGCCGTATCCATGGGAATGGTGGCTTCAGGGGTGGAGGCGACTGGCGGCTCTTGAGCCGTCGTCTCCGGCTCAGGCAAGTCGGGCACTCCGGCTGACCTGGTCTTCTTTACTCTTTTGGTGAGCTTTGCCTGGGCACTGAAAAGGCAGAAGTGTTAGGCATACAAAGGGTAAGTACAGACAGATAATCTAAGGAGATTGTTATTACCCGGGGGCAGTCTTGAAGGCCGGCAGACTTGACTGCATGGAGTCACCCGAGGAGGGGGAGGTCTCCTGGTAGTTGGAGTCAGAAGAGTTGAGTGGCTGACGGATGACACCCGCCAACGGATGAAAAGGGTACAGGTGAGAAAAAACCTCAGTGCGGCGTTTCCTCGTTGCGTCGGGTAACCCAGTGGAGAGGTCGGTGTCCTTGCGGGCCCGGGTGTGACGCCGGCTCTCGTGAACCTGCTGCTTCAAAAGAAATTGAGGGTCTCGGTGAGCTAATCGATGGGAAAAGCTTATTTTCCGGGTTACCCTTCGGACTTTCAGCTGTGGTAAAGGCTCCGAGCCGGAGGAAAGTGATGTTACCTCTTCGACCACCGGGTTACTGGCGCCGGTGTCATCCTGTCAATAAGCAAGTGTTGATAAGGCGGACAGCATCAGACAACATATACTGCAAGAATTTAAAAGATTTAAGGGTTACCTCTGATTCGGAGCTATCGCTTAATTGCAGCAGCTCCGAAGCAGTGGGTCTGTTTCCCTTTTTGCGAGGGGCGGCTCTCTTGGCGGCTTTCTTCGCCTTCCTGGCCTTCTTGGCCGCCTCGTGGTCATACTTGACCCGCCAGAATTTATCATCAGCCTGAGAAATACAGTAATGAGCTCTTAGTAAGATGACAGGTAAAACAAAATGGAAAGGTTAAAGTCAGCGGCTTACCGCTGGGGCTGGATTGGTCTTGCAGAACGGGGCTAGCCCGATTCTTCCACAGTCTACCAGGCTCTCGTTTAAAAGAGCCTTGGTCTCTTCTTCAGCAACGTCTTCTGGAAGATCATTGCGACTGTGCCTCTGCGGGTCATCCTTTCGCCCGGTGTACTCACACATTAAGCCGGGGCGGCGGCTCAATGGGATCACCCGCCATGAGATCCAGACCCGGACCAGGTCAATTCCGTTCAGACCATTGCCTAGCAGGGCTTTGATCTTGTTGATCGTTGGAAGCAGAGGCTGGCGTTCTGCGGCAGTCAGTTTGTCGGATAATGGATGAGTTGGCTCCAGGCGCGTTGGGCGAAAGCCGGGCAGCGGGCTCTCATCAGCCGGGGACGTGTCTTGGCAGTAGAACCAAGTCATGTTCCAGTCCTTGGGGTGACTTGGCGGTTCTGCATAAGGGAACAGACAATCCCTGCGCCGTTGGATGGAGATGCCGCCTAACTCTAGACTTGGACCGTTTGCGCACTCGGTTTGGCGGTTCAAATAGAACAGCTCTTTGAAGAGCAGCAGACTCGGCTCTTCTCCAAGATATACTTCACAAAAAACTTGGAAGTTGCAGATGTTGGATATGGAATTGGGTCCTATATCCTGAGGCCGAAGATCAAAGAAGTTGAGCACGTCCCGGAAGAATTTTGAGCCGGGCGGTGCGAAGCCCCGGCTCATATGGTCGGCAAAGATCACTACCTCCCCGTCTCTCGGCTGTGGCCTTTCTTCGGACGGGTCAGGGGCACGGTAGGACATCACTTCCTTCTTAGGCAGATATCCAGATTTAACGAAGTTGGCCAGGGTCTCTTCGGTGACGCTGGATTTCATCCAGTTGCAAGTGATGGGAGCCTTGGGAGGCATGGTGACGGTTGGTGGTCTACGAGGAAGAGAAAAGTGTCCGGGTTAATTATAAGCCGGAGTATATCATTCAAGTTACAATGACGGCTTATGAAGGGGATTAATGGTATGTCTTGATACGGTGGGTTATCTAAGCCGTCGGGGTTTTCACGATAAGTTAGTCGTCTACGGCTTACTGCGGTTAAGTCGGAAGATGCTACAGAGCATGATTCTCTTTAAACCGGAAAGTTCTACGGCGCGTGTTTTCTCTAAGTCGGAAATATAAGCCGCCAAGATTCAAGGACTGCAGTTTTTACTAAGTGTGGTAAACAGATTTCACATATTACAGTAACTTTTTTGGATCAAAGTAGTCGGAACAGAGAAAGTTTTCTAGACCTAAAAAACAGAAGCAGGGGAGGTTCTTGAGATGGAACCCAGTCCTTATGCAGTAAAAAGAGGTGTTCTTGCAGAAGAAATGAACCTCAGATATCTACCGCGGTGGTTCTACACAAGCCTAAGGATCAACGGGGGCAGTGGCTACAGGGGTTACCGAAACTTGCGGTAACAGTGATGAACATGAAGAACACAGATGAACTCTGTCCTAGATCTATGCTAGTAAGGCAGAGGGGACTCACCGGAGCTGGAGAAGAGCGGAGGCCGCCGACGTTATCTGGTCCGAGTCAGGTTGATGCAGCGGCCGGGTTGAGGAAGACCAGTGGTGCGACGGCGGCGGCGGCAGAAGCTCGGGCAGAGGAACGGCAGTGCGAGGAAGAAGAAGGAGAATGTGAAGAAGAGAGTGCCGGGCCGGCCTATTTATAAGGCCGAGTCATAAGCGGGCGCGGGATTTGAGGAGGCCACGGCGTGGTTATCTCCCCCCCTCACGGCGCCTCGATTCTCGGAAGGTCAGTAAAAGCAAAGATCCGTTGCGGATCTGGCGGAGTAAAAAACGGATTTAGTGGAGGATGACGTCACGGCGGATTACCCGGAGTCCAGAGGATGACATCACTCCGGGTTATGACCTTCACATGAATGATAAGCCGGAGATTTTTTCTGACTGCGGAGCTGAAGATTGACACGAGCCGGCTCAAGTCAATCTGGGGCCTAATGTTGAGGATATAGACCTGGGGGTCACCCGCCAGGAGGGCCGGGTTACTCCAAGGATCATTACCAGAAGCCCGGAGCTAAGTTTCAGGATAATGGGCCAGAGATGGGCTGAGACCCGGATATGGCTTAAAGCCCGTAGTTACAATCATTGTTATAGTAGACTTGTAGTGTAAGGCAAGTATTGTTTTAGAGCCCGAGCCGGACACTCTTATGAGCCGGCTCGGGACTCTAAGGGCTGCTGGGCGTCAGCCTCCCTATATAAAGGGACGACCCGGCAGCGGTTTGGGGACGACAACAATCTCTCCGAGAGCCGGGATAAGTGTTTAGTTCCCTGGCGATCGTAACCCTAATCAATAACACCTCGAACTGGACGTAGGCTTTTACCTTCACCGTAAGGGGCCGAACCAGTATAAACCCTCGTGTTCCTTGTCCCGCATAACCCCTTCAAGCTTCCTAGTTGCGATGGCTCCACGATTAAGTCCTAGCCCAAGGACATCTGCCGTGACAATTCCACGACAATGATGGTCTGCCCTTAGTCTTCCAGTTTCCAGAGGAAACACCTAGCCGGAGTCTCAAGAACATAAGGCGCCTTGGGACGAGCTTGAACCAGCCTTGCTGGAAGATGCCGCGCCTGTCCCCACTCCTGTTCGGCTCCCATCGCCCCGACTGCGCCAGCGCCCATCCCCGTGGCATTGATGGGATGGGAGCCGCACATCGTCGCCAAGCTGGATGCCACGGGGTTCCCCGAGGTCCCCGCCGACTTTCACACACCCGTGCACTTGCCAGCGCATGTGCCTGCGCGTGCATTGACGCGCACGCCCGTTCCGGTGCCCGTGCACCTGCCAGTGCATGCGCCTGCGCGTGCACTGACATGCGCGCCCGTGCTGGTGCCCGTGCACACGAATGTCTCCGCCGCGCCGTTGCCAGCGCCTGTCCCCGCGCGGGTGCCAGTGCCCCCTTCAGCGGCATGGATGGCCGCCGTCGACCGCTTCCTTTCACCAATGCCAGTCGCCTCCTCCCGCCAGTTTACTCGCTCCTAGAGACTGAAGTCCAGAACATTGTGGCCTTCCTTGAAGCTAGGGCCAACGTCCAGGAGGACGCCAACAACGGCGCAAGACGCCGCCATCGCAGTCGACGTCGCCGTAGGTCAGTGGCCCGACGACACATAGAGCACGGCAGAGGAGCCGCTTCCCACCGCAAGACATCCCCGCCGCCGTCGCGTAATCTAAATTTGCCATGAAAAACGTTCGGATTGCCATGCTTAAAATCTGAACGTTTATCATTTCCGTTTATTTTAGATCGATCGTCATATGAATGTAAAGTCGGAGTCGGACTAAATGAAATCTATGGTTTGATCGATTGAAAGTTCTGCTAGAGCCGTATCAAATTAAATATAAAACGTCATCAAGCCACATGTATACCTTCTCATCCAACGACCTAGACTGCTTCAATGTCGAGCGCTCAATACGTTTAGCGTGCAGTTAATTTCATGACAAAAATAGTGCTAATCACATAATAACACGCAAATAATATCCTACTTAATATCCCCATGCACTTAATATACTTCCAAATTAATATGCATTGCACGTACACAGTGACTAGTACTATTGAATAGTACGTGCTAACGAGCCGGTCCCACTAATGTACTAAAAATAATATTACATGTTATCCATTAAATAGGTTGTGGTAATATAAAAACATTATATGAACAAAGGGGGGTACAACAAACATTGTTGTTCTACATATGTTGCCTATTGACATGTGACTTGAAGGCCCTGGTCGCATGTTCGATCCTCGTCCTTTATTTTTTAATTTGTATATGGGTCCAAATTTATTTCATGACAGGTGGGCCCCTCGGTGTGTAGTTTGTAGCACTTTAATTTGTGGGTCGAAATTTGTTCCATTCCAGGTGGACTATCGGTGTGTAGTTTTGTAGCTTATTTGTAATAATTAAAGAGAACAACAGAGTCTTTTGCAATAATACCATGGTGTGACGTTGAAGGCGAGAAAGGATGTGCGAAAGAGCGATGACCGAGCTAGAGGGAAATCAATTGGGGAGATGCGGGGGTTGCAACGGTTTTTGGAGTAGTTGTGGGCCAAATGCTACGAAAATAGAATCTAAACCCACCGGAATAAATGCCTACACAAATTAATCCATGGTTGGAGTCCCCCTCGCAATGTAAATAGCTCCGGCTTTGCGAGGGAAGGAGAGGTAGATTCAATGTGTGGAAGATACGGCGTGAGAAAGCGAGGTCAATCGGACATATATATAGAGAGACAAAGTGATTGTGGTCCGACATTCATTGAAAAGATATATATGCTCTGGAGAGATATTGTCCGATTGAGCTTTTGGGAAGGGTGAGGGCTGTAAGATAGAGCTTGAGAGATGATCCAGTCACAGACATGTAGATATATTTTGTGCATGGGAGGAAGCAAGGTCACCATATATAAAGGGAGAGAGATTGAGAGAGTGTGGGTCGTCGTGCGATCGAAAGAGTGAGACGGGTTGGAGAGAGTGACCTAGATAGACAATGTGCGTGAGATAGTATACAATATGAATATGTCGAATTGGGCTCAAACATGGAGATATATCGTTTGTGTCCGAGAAAGAGCAAGGTCAATCGAGACATACAATGAGAGAGAGAGAGATAGAGAGAGATTGAGCGAGCGTGGCCCACCATGACGTCAAAAGAGTGGGGCGGCTTGGATGGACTGACCTAGATAGACAATCTGCATGAGAGAGTATAGAGCTAGTGTGTCGATCGAGGCCCGAACAGGGAGATATATCATTTGTGTGTGAAAGAAAACAAGGTTAATCGAGACTCAGATAAATAGAGCGAGATTGAGCGAGTGTGGCCCGCAGCGCGGAAGAAAGAGTGAGATAGTCTCGAGGGAGTGACCTAGATAGACAACGTGCGTGCGTGCGCACGAGAGGTTGGGGGCTAGATAGGCAATGCATGTATCTAGCGAGAGAGGGTGGGAGGGAGAGAGAGAGAGCTCGGCATGGGGTGCAATGGCGGGTGTGTGAGGTAAATACATTTGGTAATAGAGTGGAAAAAGGGGGTTGTGTAGTTGAGAGAGTGTAACACCCTGCATGTAACTTGCCATATTCGTAACTCCGACTCTTGCCATTTCCGGCTATGTGTTATGTTTTTCCCTCCGTTGTCGGGTTTTGTCTTTCGTTTTGTATTTTATCATGTCATGCATTTTCATATCATGTCATCATGTGCATTGCATTCGCATACGTGTTCGTCTCTTGCATCCGAGCATTTTCCCCGTTGTCCGTTTTCCAATCCGGCGCTCCTATCTCCTCTGGTGCACCCCTCTTGTTTTCTTTCGTGTGCGTGTGTCAAACTTTCTCGGAATGGACCGAGGCTTGTCGAGTGGTCTTAATATACCACCCGGAGACTACCGGTCAAGTTTCGTTCCATTCGGAGGTCGTTTGGTACTCCATCGGTTAACCGGGCCTCCGCAATGTCCATTTGAGTATCCAGCAAAACCCCCCTCCAAAACCAGCCCAAAACACACCAAACTCTCTTCCATGCTCTAGGTCGTTCGATCACGATCGTGTGGGCGAAAACCGCACCTCATTTGGAGTCTCCTAGCTCCCTCTACCTATTTATATGTGGGCATCCCGAAAAACGAAATCTCAGACGAACCCTAACCCTCTCCCTCCGCGCCGCGCCGGACGCGTCCGCCCGCGCCGGACAACGTCCGCCGCCGCGCCCCGACCAATAAGAGAGCGACACGTGTCCTCTGCCGCCGTCTCGCCCGCGCCCCACCGCCGCGGCCCG
>NC_057799.1:586415061-586424769 GCF_018294505.1 Triticum aestivum | reverse complement strand
GCCGCCATCGGCCCCCGCCGCCGCGCCATCTCCGCCGGCGGCCCCCTCCTCCGGCGCCGCCGCCTCGTCTCCTCCTCCCTCCGGCCGCCGCCGCACCTCCCCGTCGCTCCTCTTCCTCCCGCCAACGGCGAGCAGCCCGAGCTCGAGCGAGATCTCGATCTGGAACGTGCCTTGACTTTTCTCCTCGCCTCTTTTTTTTTCGAAGTCCCAGAATTCATCAGCATGTTCCTATGTTCCCGATGTTATAACTCTGTGCATATAGCGCCGATTCGCGCGTGTAATATGTCAATTTGTTCGACTCGTGATGCTCTTCATTTTGTTCAATTGCGCCATTTTCATTAGAGGTCATCTTGATGCCCAAATCTTCGTTGGAAGAGGGCTATTTGCTGTTAATCTCTGGTTCTTATCAGAACTTGGAGATTTGTCATTTTTGTATCATTTAATCTGTGCATCTTTTGAGCATGAGCTCTACATGTGTTTTGAAGTATGCCATGCCATCTTTCCAGTGGTATAGCCCATGTATTTTTGTGATATTTGTGGTGACTAGAACAAGCAAGCAAAGTAGGTCCCGTAATATTTCTGATTTCAGGGACTGATTTCTCAGTCTTTTGTCTGCTGTAATTTTGTTGCCATGTAAACTTGATGCTACAGAGAGATCCATGCATATTTTGGAGATGTTCAGTAAGGATGTTTTGTAGCTATATTTGTAATTGATCCATTCCTGTAATTGTTTGCAATTTTAGAGGAACGTAGTATGACTCAATCTTGCTCTAACTTTGCTATAAAATATTTCTGGCAGATTCTTACCATAATATGCATTTTTGCCAAGCTTATTGTAGTTGATCCACACATGCTATGCAATTATTTTTGCCATGGATAGCTTCATAAACATGCCATCTTTCTGTAGGTGTGCTTGGTTTGTCATGCGTTGCTCTGTAGTGAGTGCATCAAGCTCACAAAGAGGCCTACATATTAATATTTCTGCCCTGATCTGTTTTCTGCTAAGTCTGAAACCTGATAACGAAACTTGCTATGTTTACTTGCTTGCCATCATATCTTCTGGTCCTTTTGGGCTTATGGTCAGTAAGAGACTTTTGTCATGTGCATTTAGTAGAACACTACGATGCCTTGTTTTGCGATGTTAAGTTCGTGTAGAGACTTCTGCCATGTCCAGATTTTCACCAAGTCTGTGAACCTGTAATCTTTTGCACTTTTTCCATGCTTGTTTGAGCTTGATATGTTGTGAACTAGCCGTAGCTCAGTGTTCATCTTTTGTCAAGCATCTCCTGTAGATTACTGTCATGTGCTTTGTTGCTATATTGGGGTGATGTAGCATTGTTGCTTGTTGCATTTTATGTGCTATCTTGCTGTTTATCGCAGATTCGTGTCATTCTTGTTTTGCTTGCCATTTGCAAACCGTGCATCCGATTCCGGTGATTTTTATATCCATTTCGATCGAAATCATCTCATCTTTCCAGTGGCATGCTTGGTTTGCCATGTTACTGTCATGTTCATCATTTTCCTTCCGGAGCTCGCATACGCATCGCATATCATATCTTGCATATCATACATGTTTTGCATCATGTTGCTTGCGCATTTCTCGTTGTTGATTGTGGTTCTGTTTGTTTGTGTTCTTGTCTTGGGTAGAGCCGGGAGACGAGTTCGTGAACGAGGAACCTGTCGAGTACGCTTACGAGGATCAAGCTTTCGACAACTCTGAGAATCTTGCAGGCAAGATGACCACCCCTCGAAATCACTTCTATCTTTGCTATGCTAGTTGTTCGCTCTATTGCCATGCTCGCTACCTATCACTTGCTATATCATGTCTCCTATTTTTAGCCATGTCAGCCCTAACCATACTTTCCTAGCAAACCGTTGTTTGGCTATATTACCGCTTTTGCTCAGCCCCTCTTATAGCGTTGCTAGTTGCAGGTGAAGTTGAAGTTTGTTCCATGTCGGAACATGGATATGTTGGGATATCACAATATCTCTTATTTAATTAATGCATCTATATATTTTGGTAAAGGGTGGAAGGCTCGGCCTTATGCCTGGTGTTTTGTTCCACTCTTGCCGCCCTAGTTACTGTTAAACCGGGATTATGTTCCTTGAGTTTGCGTTCCTTACGCGGTCGGGTGATTTATGGGACCCCCTTGAAAGTTCGCCTTGAATAAAACTCCTCCAGCAAGGCCCAACCTTGGTTTTACCATTTGCGACCTATACCTTTTTCCCCCGGGTTTTCTAGAGCCCGAGGGTCATCTTTATTTTAAACCCCCGGGCCAGTGCTCCTCCGAGTATTGGTCCAAACTGTCAGTCGCCGGTGGCCACCAGGGGCAACTCTGGTCTGGCCTATCGGAAGCTTGGACAATCCGGTGTGCCCTGAGAACGAGATATGTGCAGCTCCGATCGGGATTTGTCGGCACATTCGGGCGGCTTTGCTGGTCTTGTTTTACCATTGTCGAGATGTCTTGTAAACCGGGATTCCGAGACTGATCGGGTCTTTCCGGGAGAAGGTTTATCCTTCATTGACCGTGAGAGCTTATGATGGGCTAAGTTGGGACACCCCTGCAGGGTATTATCTTTCGAAAGCCGTGCCCGCGGTTATGAGGCAGATGGGAATTTGTTAATGTCCGGTTGTAGATAACTTGTCACTTGACCCAATTAAAATACACCAAGTGCGTGTGTAACCGTGATGGTCTCTTCTCGGCGGAGTCCGGGAAGTGAACACGGTCTGAGTTATGTATGGCGTAAGTAGGTGTTCAGGACCTCTTCTTGGTCATTGCTAGATGACGTCCGTTCCATTGCTTCTCTTCTCGCTCTCATTTGCGCAAGTTAGCCACCATATATGCTTTTGCCGCTGCAGCTCCACCTCTTGCACCTCCTTGTCCTATAAGCTTAAATAGTCTTGATCTCGCGGGTGTGAGATTGCTGAGTCCCCGTGACTCACAGATACTTCCAAACAGTTGCAGATGCCGACGATGCCAGTGCAGACGATGGCGTCGATCTCAAGTGGGAGTTCGACGAGGAACGTGGTCGTTACTATGTGTCTTTTCCTGATGATCAGTAGTGGAGCCCAGTTGGGACGATCGGGGATCTAGCATTTGGGGTTGTCTTATTTTCATCTGGATTTTGACCGTAGTCGGTCTATATGATTGTATTTTGGATGATGTATGAATGATATTTATGTATTGTGTGAAGTGGCGATTGTAAGCCAACTCTTTATCCCATTCTTGTTCATTACATGGGATTGTGTGAAGATGACCCTTCTTGCGACAAAACCACTATGCGGTTATGCCTCTAAGTCGTGCCTCGACACGTGGGAGATATAGCCGCATCGTGGGCGTTACAAGTTGGTACCAGAGCCATCCCCGACTTAGGAGCCCCCTGCTTGATCGAATCGCTGACGTTGTTGAGTCTAGAACAAAATGTTTTGAGTCTTAGGATTATATATATCGGAGAGTAGGATTCTTTTTACTCCTCAGTCCCTTCGTCGCTCTGGTGAGGTCTCCTGACGTAGAAATTTTGACTACTCTCTCCTCAAATTTCACAAAAAAAAAATTTTAGGATCACGCGGGTATCTTGGAATCGTTCCGATCGATTTGTGACGAGAACATTGTTCTTGGTGCCTCCTGTCATTTAGGGGTTGTGGCAGTGTCCCGGGGAGTTGAGCTCCGAGGTGTTGTCGTCACAATTTTATCGTTGCAGTTCTGGAATACCTGAGTTTCGCCGACATTTAAATCTCTTTTATGTAGTTGTTGGTGAGATCACCTCGACGCCACCCAGTACTGGGGCGGGAGTTTGGGAGTATTGCCATAACTTGTATAACGGATGTTTTTCGAAGGTTGAGGTAAACGATTTCCGAAGGTTTCTTGGTTATGTGTTGACGGATGGATACAGCTGGATCTAGGGATTGTTAGTTTGGGTGATATATATTTGTGTCCCCTGTATCCCCTACACGAGATTGCATAACCAGAAAGTTTTGGGAGTTTATAAATGGGAATTCAAGTAGCCTTAGGATTTCTTCCGACAGACGCATGATATGAGATTGGGGTTCGACGTCTAGTGGTCCGCCTGTATACGGTTGATTTTACAGTGGTCTCGTTGTGTCTTAAAGAGTCCATGGCTTTGCCGACTCGGGGACGCTTCGTATGTCATGTGCACAGCCTTGTACATGATGGTGCTGTACGATTGAGCCCGTGTGGGCCCCACCACGAAAACTTCGGACGAAATATCTATCATATGTTTGTTCCGGCTTATTATTCAAGCCAATACTTGTTTTATTTTGTATTGTGGTATTCGAGTTTCTTCGAATTCATTTGTTCATTCCATATCTTTTCAAGTGGCTTCTCAACTTATGGAAGTGTGATGTTTTACTACGGAATTCATTCGTTCATCTTCGTTCGAATGTTTTTTGTGAAGACTATATGTTGCAATTTCTGTCCGTTGATTCTACTTATCTTTTATCTATCAAGATGCTAACGGATGTCACCCTCTTCAGGATGGCTCCGCCAACGCGTCAGAATCCGGATCGCAATGAAGGGAGTCAAGCGAACCCTCCGCCACCACCTCCACCTCCGGAGGCATGGCAAGCAATCATGGCAGCCACCAACGCCAATGCTCAGATGATTCTGCAACTCTTGCAAGAACGTACTCAAGGGCAAGGCAATCAAGGCAATCAAGGTCAAGGCAACAATCAGTTTCACTTTGCCACTCTCAACCAGTTTCTCGCAAATCAGCCCAAGTCTTTCAGCTACTGTGCCGAGGCCACGGATGCCGATGATTGGCTCGTGGACATCAACAAGCATTTTGAATGTAGCAATGTCAGGCCTGAGGACTTTGTCAAGTTCGCTTCTTTCCAGCTCAAGGACCAAGCTGCTGATTGGTTTCACCAATACAAAGATTCCAGAGGAGATCGTGTGATCACTTGGACTGACTTCTGTCGGGACTTCAAAGCGCACCACATTCCACAAAGTTTTGTTGAGAGCAAGCGTGAGGAGTTCCGCAATCTCAAGCAAGGAAACATGTATGTGTATCAATACAGCATTCAGTTTCAGAAACTTGCTCGCTTCGCTAAACAAGACGTTCCTGATGAGAAGAGTATGATCTATCACTTCAGAGGTGGCCTTAAAGAGGATCTGCAGTTAGCTCTCGTTCTTGTTGAGCCTACTCACTTTGATCAATTCTACAATATGGCACTGAAGCAAGAGGCTGCTCAGCTCAAGTGTGAGGGTTCTAAGAAGAGAGTCAGAGACGCAGTTCAGTCTTCTTCTTCCTCACTTGTGACAGCTAAGCAACAGAAGTTCTGGTTGCCTCCTCCTCCTCCGTTTCGTCAGCCTTACCAGCAGAAGAACAAAGGTGGCCATAGTTCTTCCAACTCTTCCAACTCTGGCTATCAGAACAAGTCTCAGAATCAAGCTCCCAAGTCCAATGCTCCTTATCACCGTCCACTCTCAGAGGTGACTTGCAACAAATGTCAGCAGAAAGGTCACTATGCTAACAAGTGCTTCAACCAGAGGCGTCTTCCTCCTCCTCCTCCTGTCAGATCTTCCAGCAATGCAGTGGTCAAGCATAATCCAAAGTTTGCAAAGGTGAACATGATGAATGCAGCTCAAGCGGAGGAATCTACTGACGTGATAATGGGTAATCTTCCTGTTAATGATATTCCTGCAAAAGTTCTTTTTGATACTGGTGCATCTCTCTCTTTCATATCAAGACCTTTTGCATCCAAGCATGAATTGCATTTCCAAGGATTGCCTAGGCCGTTAGCAGTTGTCTCTCCGGGCAAATGCATGAATGCAAGTTCCATGGTTCTGAATGTTACCATCAAGATGGGTGACTATAGATTCCAGTCTTCTCCAATTGTTCTTGGTGACTCGGATATTGATCTTATTCTCGGGATGGACTGGCTTTCTAAGCACAAGGCTAAACTTGATTGTGCTGCCAGGGAAATTCAATTGACACACTCGTCTGAGGATGTGATTGTTTTTGCCGCTCGTGATGAAACCATTCGGTTTTTCTCTCTCAATGAGAAGGGCGAATTGGATGCCATCTCTCAAATTCCAGTCGTTTGCGAGTATCAAGATGTCTTTCCAGAAGAGCTTCCGGGTGTGCCTCCGCACCGGCCAGTTGAGTTCGTTATCGAACTAGAGCCTGGTACTGTACCCGTTTGCAAGCGTCCATACAAGCTTGGACCAAACGAGCTGAAGGAATTGAAGAAGCAGCTCGATGAACAAGAACGTCTGGGTTTGATCAGACCGAGTTCTTCTCCATGGGGTTGTGGTGTTCTTTTTGTCAAGAAGAAGGATGGCACGGACCGACTTTGTGTCGACTACCGTCCATTGAACAAGAAGACAATCAAGAACAAGTATCCACTTCCCAACATCAATGAGCTATTTGAGCAACTCAAAGGTGCTAAAGTATTCTCGAAGCTTGACCTTCGTATGGGTTATCATCAGATTCGCATTCGTGAAGAAGATATTCCCAAGACAGCATTCAGAACAAGCTTTGGTTCTTATGAATATACTATCGTGTCTTTCGGCCTTGTCAATGCTCCTCCGGTGTTCTCTCGGATGATGAATTTCATCTTCAACCCCTATACCAATGAATTCGTTCTGGTGTATCTCGATGATATCTTGGTCTTCTCCAAGAACATGCAGGATCATGCCAAACATTTGCGATTGGTGCTCGACAAGCTCAGAGAGTATCAATTCTATGCGAAGTTCTCTAAATGTGAGTTTTGGCTCGATGAAGTTCTTTTCCTTGGTCACATCATCTCTGCCAAAGGCATCGCTGTTAACCCCGAGAAGGTGTCCGCAGTTCTGGATTGGGAACCTCCTCAAAATGTCAAGCAGCTCCGCAGTTTTCTGGGTCTTGCAAGCTATTGCCGAAGATTCATTGAGAATTTCTCCAAGATTGCAAAGCCTCTTTCCAACCTCCCACAGAAGCATGTGAAGTATGTCTGGTCTCCTGAGTGTGACGTTGCTTTCAACACTCTCAAACAGAAACTAGTCACAGCTCCTGTCTTGACTCCTCCTGATGAATCCAAGCCATATGAAGTCTTCTGTGATGCTTCTCTCCAAGGTCTCGGTGCTGTGTTAATGCAAGAGAAGAAAGTTGTGGCTTATACCTCTCGGCAGTTGAAGCCCAACGAGAAGAACTACCCCACTCACGATCTTGAGTTGGCGGCAGTTGTCCATGCATTGGTTACGTGGAGACATCTCTTGTTGGGAAGACAAGTGGACATTTTCACTGATCACAAGAGTCTCAAGTATATCTTCACTCAGCCCAACCTCAACCTCAGGCAGACTCGATGGGTCGAAATGATTCAAGAGTACAATCCGAGTATCGAATATACTCCAGGCAAGGCTAATGTCATTGCAGATGCTTTAAGCAGGAAAGCTTATTGCAACAACTTAATTCTCAAGCCTTTCCAACCGGATCTTTGTGACGCTTTCCGCAAGCTGAATCTCCAAGTTGTTCCTCATGGCTTTCTTGCCAACCTCATAGTATCTCCTACTTTGGAAGATCAAATTCGTGAGGCACAACTCCTTGATGCCATGGTGAAGAAGGTGAAACGTGGTATCGACAAGGGTCTTTCCAAATACAAGTGCTATCGCATTGATGACAGAGACACTTTGTTCTTCGAGGACCGGATTGTGGTTCCGAAAGGTGATCTAAGGAAAGTCATAATGAACGAAGCGCACAATTCTCTCCTTTCCATTCATCCTGGAAGTACGAAGATGTATCATGACCTCAAGCAGTCGTATTGGTGGACTCGAATGAAGCGAGAAATTGCTCAATTCGTGAATGAATGTGACGTCTGCCGAAGAGTGAAAGCAGAACACCAACGACCAGCTGGTCTCCTCCAACCTCTTGCTATTCCGGAATGGAAGTTTGATCATATCGAAATGGACTTCGTGACTGGATTTCCAAAGTCCAAGCGCGGAAATGACGCTATCTTCGTTGTCATTGACAAGCTCTCTAAAGTAGCTCATTTCCTTCCTATCAAAGAATCCATCACAGCAGCTCAGCTGGCAGAGCTCTATACCTCCAGAATTGTCTCTTTGCACGGCATTCCACAATTGATTTCTTCTGATCGTGGAAGCATCTTCACCTCTAAGTTCTGGGACTCCTTCTAGAAGGCCATGGGCACAAACATTCGCTACAGCACAGCTTTTCACCCTCAAACTAGTGGCCAAGTCGAGCGAGTCAATCAAATTCTTGAAGATATGCTCAGGGCTTGTGTCATTTCCTTTGGCATGAAATGGGAAGATTGTCTTCCTTATGCTGAATTCTCCTACAACAACAGCTTCCAAGCGAGTTCGGGCAAAGCCCCATTCGAGATTCTATATGGTAGAAAGTGCCGTACTCCTCTCAATTGGTCAGAGACTGGTGAACGCCAACTTCTTGGCAATGACTTAATCACTGAAGCTGAAGAAATGTGTAAAGTCATCCGTGATAATCTCAAAGCCGCGCAATCGCGCCAGAAGAGCTACTATGATAGTAAGCATCGTAACTTGGCTTTCGAGATCGGAGACCATGTCTACCTCCGCGTCTCTCCAATGAAAGGCACTCGTCGCTTCGGTATCAAAGGGAAGCTTGCCCCTAGATACGTGGGTCCTTTCAAGATCATTGGCAAAAGAGGCGACCTCGCCTATCAACTTGAGCTTCCTTCCAACTTCGCGAACGTGCACGATGTGTTCCACGTGTCACAGCTCCGCAAGTGCTTCAAGACGCCTGAGCGCACTATCGACTTCGAAGAGATTGACCTCCAAGAAGATTTGTCTTATCATGAGCACCCAGTTGCTATTCTTGAAGAAACTGAGCGCAAGACTCGCAACAAGTCAATCAAATTCCTGAAAGTGAAGTGGTCGCACCATTCCGACCGGGAAGCCACCTGGGAACGCGAGGACCATCTCCGTTCGAAATATCCGGAGTTCTTTCAGTCCTAGATCTCGGGACGAGATCCTCTCGTAGTGGTGGAGTGTTGTAACACCCCGCATGTAACTTGCCATATTCGTAACTCCGACTCTTGCCATTTCCGGCTATGTGTTATGTTTTTTCCTCCGTTGTCGGGTTTTGTCTTTCGTTTTGTATTTTGTCATGTCATGCATTTTCATATCATGTCATCATGTGCATTGCATTCGCATACGTGTTCGTCTCTTGCATCCGAGCATTTTCCCCGTTGTCCGTTTTCCAATCCGGCGCTCCTATCTCCTCCGATGCACCCCTCTTGTTTTATTTCGTGTGCGTGTGTCAAACTTTCTCGGAATGGACCGAGGCTTGTCGAGTGGTCTTAATATACCACCCGGAGACTACCGGTCAAGTTTCGTTCCATTCGGAGGTCGTTTGGTACTCCATCGGTTAACCGGTCCTCTGCAATGTCCATTTGAGTATCCTGCAAAACCCCCCTCCAAAACCATCCCAAAACCCACCAAACTCTCTTCCATGCTCTAGGTCGTTCGATCACGATCGTGTGGGCGAAAACCGCACCTCATTTGGAGTCTCCTAGCTCCCTCTACCTATTTATATGTGGGCATCCCGAAAAACGAAATCTCAGACGAACCCTAACCCTCTCCCTCCGCGCCGCGCCGGACGCGTCCGCCCGCGCCGGACAACGTCCGCCGGCGCGCCCCGACCAATCAGAGAGCGACACGTGTCCTCCGCCGTCGTCTCGCCCGCGCCCACGGCCGGCCCGCCCCGGGCCGCACC